>NC_134706.1:14796006-15043506 GCF_043290135.1 Rhipicephalus microplus
GGGGGGGGCGGGGTAAGCTAATTACACTCGCTGATTTGTTTCTTGCTGCGTTAAGACTTTTTAAGTGTTTTAAAAGAGCTAATTTTGGAGTGCATGTACGCCTTCGTGTCACTTCTGTTAGTTGAAAACCTGAACGTCCTTAGAAGAAGTTTTCTTTCTTTTTCTAAGAGATCTGACACCAGCGTCAGTCAAGCCAAATGTTGACTTACATAACAATGAGGCTTCATCATCCGATAAGTAGAGCGTTTACATCAAGCAAGAAAAAAAAAACAAAAAGAAGAAAGAAAGACATTTTCTGAGCTTCGGGCGGACTCCGGCTGGCACAGGTCTCTTACAGGTTGAAAATGAGGTTCGACCCATAGTTTCATGGTTGTATCAGTGACCTACCTAAGGGGAAGATGTGTTTGAATTTCCGATTCCTCCTGCCTATTTGTACACTTTGTGTTCCAGCATGCGTAAAGGGTGAGGGGGTCCAACCACTACTTCATCCTCGCAAAACCCCGAAACGAATATCCATCTATGGCTCTTATCGTATATACCATAAGGTTTGCGGAAGCCAGCCCCATTGCTCGCAGCTTCCACGCATGCTGCACGCTTCTAACCAGCGAAATAGTTCGGCACCTTCGGGGGTTCCGAGGAAATCGTTCAGCGAACGTCATTAAAGAAGGTGTACGACGGAGTGGTGGGCATAAGAATCGAGGGGGAGGGAATAGTAGCGAGTCAACCCCGAACGCTGTAGAAGGAGGCAGTCGCGGGACCAAATTGCTTCCATACCCCGACGCTGCTCACGCTACGCAGCGTCTCGAGGCACGAGACAGTGTATAATAACGTCCCAAACGGGCAGTCTGGCCCGTCTGCGCATTGAAGGTGGGGGAGGGGGGGGGGGGGTGCTCAACAGAACGAAACGACGCGCAATGTTGCATATATAGGTGTACACATTATATCCCGAAAAAAGTACGGAACTGCCACGCGAGCTGTGGCACTGTTCAGTCAAGCGAGACGCGCTATAGGCGCACGTATACCTGTGCGTGCCCGAAGTCGATAGCTTTCTTCTTCCTCCTTGACGAAAAGAAACTCGTCGAGTGGGCGCGAAAAAGAAACTACTCAGTTTCTATGTATTCTCCCTTCGACGCTGCTCTTAAAAAAGCGTTTTTGTTCTTAATTTTCTTTTCGAAGTCAACGCGGAAGCGAAGTGCCTTCGGTGCGTACTATAGACGCCATAGACGTGTGCATCATGGAGTGGAAGGTTGTGGAAAGTGCCCAATCGACTTTTCTTGACCTCTCTCTCTCTCTTTGATCTACTTGATATAGTCAGTGCATCCAAGCCTAGCTTGAGCCTCAGATAACTGCGAACCAATGGTTGCGTTCCCGGCATCCAATGACGCACCAAATTTGACTGACTGGGTATCCGTACATCTGTGTATACCGTTTAGTCCCAGATATGTCCCAGATATGGACATGCCATTACCCCATGCGGCCGGAGCGTAGGCAGAAAATTTTACCAGAGGGTGGGGAGTGGGGAGGGGGAACATCTTTTAGATGTGGTCGACCAAATGCCATATCTTGCTCTATATGCCACGACAAAATAAACAAAATCGGGGCGGGGGGGGGGGGCACTGGTGTTAGGTGTGCCACTGCCACGGGGTCAGCATGTCTCTAAATATAAACATGCAGGAAAAAAAAAGGCAAATCTTGCAATAAATAAGTCGCGCAAGGCTTGAAGCAAAACTGGACGAATCTGAAGTGTAACCTCGTTGAATCTTGGTTGTTGATATGCTTTACCATGGCTGCTTCCAGTCTGATTCTCAGCAAAGAGAGACGGTCACAGACACGCCACCGGTGTACAGACTCTATAAAAAGATAATCGCGCTGAAACAGAGTGTTCGAACCCCTCATAAGAGCTACAAGCACGTCGATGTTGGCTTCAGAACGGACAATTGGGTGAGTTGGTGTGCCTCCGTCTTGAACGAACATTAGCGCCACAAAACGGAAACGAAGATGTATAAAAGACAAACCGCAGTGCGCTATAGTTTGTCTTTTCGTTCCCGTCCCCGTTTTCGTCGCGCTAATATTCGTTGAAGATCCATGTTGGCATAAGCCTTGTATCCCTTCGAAGTCTTCTCGCAGCCACATCTGCCTTTCCCTATAGTATGTTGTACATACTATACATACTATACATACATACTATACATACATACATACATACATACATACCATACATACATACTATACTATAGTATGTGTTGTTGAAAAGGCCATCTTGTAGTTTCACCACCGTCACTTCGCCGCCATTTGTCGGATGAACTGCTGCCTTCTTAATTTGCAATTGACCCGCGGTGAATCGTGACATTTGCCCAATTTCTGTCGCACATTTTCCGTTTATGTTGATGATAGTCTTATGGGGACCACGGACTTCTTGAGCCGACTATAACAGTTTCGATGTTGGCCCATTATTCAGGAACGCGGCGTCCAGACTTCTCTCGTACAGAAGATCGGCGTCGGTACATTTCACGAGTGATTGGGCTCGACCCCTTTCAGAAATGACTTTATCTGAGATATTGAAAAGGCCATCTTCACAATGGAAACGTCAGCTGACATTCTGTTCAAGTACGAATTCGTACTTTGTTCCGAAGGCTCCAGGATCAAACAATAACTTATCGTCTCGTTCTCTCTTGCCTGTTGCAGGCGAATGAGGGAGATGTAAACGTTTATTCTTTGAAGAGTCATGGCGCAGTGTTTTGGTCTTTGCATAGTTGATTACTTTAGACGGTCTTGACTCGCTATTGCAGTGGCCTGGACCTGAAAGCATTAGTTCAAGTATTGTTGGGACTTATTTCGAGCACCTTTCGCGATTTTTCTATGTTTCTCTGGCCACTATGGAATTCTGCCCATTCCACCACTGACAGCACTCTGTTCCATATATATGTTTGATAAAGAGGTTTTAGGGTCGATGTCGATCGTGGTCGTAGAAATTGATCACTGATCACCCTCACAATCCGGCACGCACTATATCACTGCCTAGACGTTCGGTATATATGGTTAGCAAGAAAAACTGCAACGTTCTGCCCCTAATCGGGGCTCACCGCTCGTGTGTTCTCAGCTTAATCTGTGGTACTACTGTGTCGTGAGTGGCGTTTGCCGAATTTCTGAGGCACATACGCGCCACATAAAGACATGGAGTGATAGAGTTAGATGCCGGTTTAAAAAAAAAACAATAAAGAAAGCAAGGAAGCATATTATAGCATAGTATAGTGCAGATAGTATAGTCGTCGTCATCGTCATCATCATCGTCGTCATCATCATCATCATCACCATCGTCATCATCATCTGCCTGACTACGTCAACTGAAGGGCAAAGGCCTTTCCCATGTTCCGCCAGTAAACACGTCCTGTGCTTGCTGCTGCCACTTTATACCCGTAAACTTCGTAATCTTATACGCCCACCTAAGTTTCTCTCTCCCTCATCCGCACGCCTTCACTGGGAATCCAGTCAGTTACCCTTAATGACCTGCGGTTATCTTGCCTATGCGTTACGTGCCCAGCCCATGTCAATTTCTTCTTCTTGATTTCAACTATGACATCCTTAACGCCGGTTCGTTCCCCGACCTGAACTGCTCTTCTTGAGGCTTAAGGTAACATTTATTGTTTTCTTTTCCAATATGGTGAAGCACATGTTTATAGAAGAGTACTTTATATCTCTCTGTCATGTTTTTTTGCGTCTTGCTAATTTCCCGAGTTTCTAATTTGCTGAGCACTGGGCGGGAAAAGTTCATCGATCTATAAACGCTGTTCCACGTTGTTCAGCTTGAAATAATTTTAATGTTTATATCGTTTTCAAATACCGCAGCCCAATGCGGCGCTATCGCAGAAGTGGATATACATAAACGCAAAATGAAGCAATTAAAATGGTATTATCGCAACAAGTGTTTCAACAAGAACCCATATCGCAATTTGTGAGGATGTTGTTTTATCTTTCAAACTTCACGAACTCTGATAGAATTAACGCGGTCCTCTAAGTTTTACCCTCTCGGTGGGCACGCTTAATTTAACCTGTTGATAGACCTAAATTCTTGGCCACAAATTCTTTGATAAGCACCTGTCTTTTCGTGTTTCCGACAAATCATCAGGAATACTTTTGACAATCAAATTGTCGCGGTGTGATTAAGATCATCAACAACCATTTTATACTACTGCATTTGATGTGTACTGTGTCGCTTATCTTGACAGTTCTTGAAGCGTGGACCAAAATGTTCAACTGATTTACAAAGGTCAGTCATGGTATTTAATATTTAAGTTTGTAGAGCGTCACCTTATTCCAGCGACACTTAATTTAATGTCCTTTACTTTTTCGGTCACATCTATCTAAAATATTTCATTCGAGGCTCCTAATACCTGAACTGCTTTGAGGAGTTGATAAAGCTTATCTTGGTCCGTGTTTGTTTCAAAGTCCCCAGAACAAAGTAGCAAGGGTGCAAGGTAAAAATATCCCAGCGTTAATCAGCCTCTAATGCATCGCTTACGTGTGGGTTTTCCTACATGAAGCCATGCAATGCCAGGCGCCTCGACTTCTTCGGCACAGACAGAAAATCACCCTATTCAGGCACAATGTTTGCAATGGTCCACACCAGGAACCCATTCAAAGAATACAACAATTTCATGCGCTAATAGAATTTACAGCTTAACAGTTTACAAGAATGGTGCACAAGAGTATTGTGCACTCAACTAAAAGGCACAACAAAACGACTTTATTGGAAGCAACCATTCAGCTGCAGAGGCCATCAGTGCGTAAATTTGTTGTACTCCCTCTGAATATGATATATATATTCACCTTTGTGCATATCGTGAGAAGGTCAACCTTAGAGCATGACGAAACCACAAAGTATAGCAAACACGGATGATGGATGCAACCTATAGAAGCATGTATTGACCTTCCCATGTTGTGGAGTACCTAAAAATTGAAATCATAGTAATTAATATGTCCAGGAAAGTAAATAATAGCACTTATTTAGGTTTTAACTGGACTTCGCGTTACTTCACAACGGATGAGAAATGCTGAGATTAAGTAACGTCAATGAACATACTTTAATATCAAAACCAGAACCGAAACTGAAACAAGAGCTTTAATAAATTGTAATGTTAGTGACAATTTTTTATCACTTGCTAATTTTACAAACAAAACGCGTTTGTTTTTTAATTTGCTTAGACATGTTGTTTTAAACAAAAACAAGTTTCAAAACGTTGAAATAGCGCCAACGTTATGTACACGTTTTTTAGTGTAGTGGCGCTGCAGTCGTTTGCGATGCCGTCTTGTTTTGCGTGTTTTTAGCTAGATGAATAGCAGAGTCGAGTGCCGCGCGTGCTCTTTCTCCTTCTCTCTAGCCGCCAGGCGAACTACCAGCCTTTCTAGTTTCCTCCTTCCCAGCATTCCAAGCGTAGCAGCCCGTTGCCCACTCTTCCTCAAACGTCGACATTTTTTCGTCTTTGGGGCGGTTCGCGTTTGATGTTTTGCTTCTCGACGCTCGGTTTTTTTATTTCTTATTAGCGTTGCGCACTCCTCTCCGCTCTCCCCCTTCCTCCTTTCTTCTATGCCATTCGCGTTTTTCATGCTGGAGGCAACAGCAGTGGGAGCGCTAGCTCTTCGTACCCGCGCAACCTCTCCACACTGGGAAGTGGCCCGATTTTTTGGGGGGACGGCCGCGTTTATTTCGGAGAGTCTGCGTTAAAAAGAAACTCAAGAAGAGAGGCAGCAACCCCGCCGGCTCGGAGGAGAACTTCAGCAGACAGCGGTGTGCACGCCACGAAAAGCCAATCCCCCCCATCGACGAAAAAGGTTTCCGAAAACGCCGTCGGCGCTGGAGATACCTCTCCATGTTTTGCGCGCTGCCTCGATCGGTGAATATTCCGTGTGTGCTGGTGCGTGTTCGTTGAGTGCCATCCGCCGATGTGATTCCTCTATCCATCGTGAAATTGCATCCATCCTCGTGCGTTTGCGGAGACGCTGACAGCGACGCGGAGACGGTGGTGACGTGCCGAAGTTTTTTTGGTCGTTGTGTGTGTGTGTGTTTGTGACGAAGGTGATTCCCCACCCCCGTAAGAGATCGTCAACACCGGCACGGAGCTTTTCGCCGGATCGGTTGGAATCGTTAGCATGACCACCGAGGCCTCCGCTACGGGCAACCTGACCTAAGCATCTCATGTTTCCCGCGTGCTGTGCGAATGCTTCTCGTGTCGCGTACGACTAGACCACGCATCGACGTGCGCCTGTGGCAGATATGCGGGTGGCGGCGGGCACCTAGTTGCTGCGAGGCGCCTTTTCCCGCCGTGACTTCAGCCGGCACCTGCCGACAGCGATGAATACCTCGCTCAAGTCTTCGACCACGGAGTGTCGCAAGTTCGCGCCCAACATATTCAACAAGTCCAAGTGTCAAAACTGCTTCCGTACCAAGGATGCCCATTCGGCCGAAGCGCTCGAAAGTAACAGGGTAAGCGAGGCATCGTCTCGTTAACTTTCTCACGTTAACGATTGTGTTTTGCCTGCTTCTGGTGATGCTGTTTCGCGAACGAGAAACGGCGTGATTTTGTTAAACGACGCGCCTTTATGCAGCGTTGTGGTTGATAGCTGCGACCGACTGCCCCATACACGGGCGAGCCAGCGTTGCAAGCCTTCGCCAAAGCCGCTGGCTGCGTTCCGATGCTACCGCCTGCGGCTATGCGGAGTGGTGGGGGGAAAAACCTTTCTTTTGCGTGTGTCTTAATTTTTTTTCGCGTTGCCCGCCGGTTCGTTTTTTCCTCCTAGCCTCACGCCGATGCCACGGCGTAGCTTCGGTGACCCCCTATATTTGTACGTGCGCCTGGCTCACGAAAAAAAAAAAAAAGTTATCGCATCGTTGTTTAGTGTGTTGGCGCAAGCAAAGAACTTGGGGTAATGCATTTAGTTCAACTACGTGGTACTGAGTGCTTCTTTTAATACTGGCAATAAATACTTCCACAATACACGCACGAAGTCGACACTGGAACATGGTTGACCTCTGTCTATTGGTTTACCTGTGTGTTTCTCGGTAGTCTGTGCGTGTTTACTAGTATTATATGGCGAAATAAAATTAGGTGATCGCGAACATCGTCGTCTTTTCCAAACAGGTTACTTTGGACGCGCCGTGCTGGGGAGTTGTACCTCAGAGTAGCGGGAAATTTTCGAAAGTGAAACAAACCTCTTTTGCTACTTCGTTTCTTTTTTTTTTTCTCTAGGCACATCTCTCGTGCGCGCCGCATGCTTCGATTGGGAGAGCCTGTCGAGCAACAGGTGTATCCATTAGGCCTAGCGTAACAGCGGACGCTGCTAAAAGCGATGAGCTCTGTCGGCCTCGCATGGTTGGGAATCGGCGCATACCTCGACCGCATTTCTCGGGCGATCAACTGTGAACGTGCGCGCGCGTGGGGTGTAAAAAAGAACGGTAAGACGCCCGCAGCTTCTTCGCCGTCTGCGTTATTTCTATTTTCTTTTTACACGCTTCAGCGACGGCCCGTCGAAGGTTGACACGAATTGACGAGCCCGGTATGATGAGGGGGTGCTGCGTGGCACTGGAACTGCGGCGCGGCCGACTCGGCCCGCGAAACAGTAGCAGACGACACTGATGTTCTTTCGCAACTGGACTCGATCATTCGGGGAACGTACGAATCGTGTGAGTGGTCTTGACAACCGAAGAATAAACGTGGCGTTTCGTTGTGCCGTTTAGCTAGCCAGTCAGGAGCGCTTCTAGGTCTAAGCACATAAGTATGAACAAAAAAAAAACAACGAGAAAAGCAAAAGCAGACGAAACCGCCGAACAGCAGACGAAACCGCTGAAACGTTTCGTACTTCTGCTTTGCACTCGTTTGAAGCGACAGTTTCGAATCCTAGCGTGTCGTATTAAAGGAGTGCTCGCTAAGCCTCCTAGCGTCGATTTCGACGCTGTCCTCGATCGCGCTAAAAAAAGAAGAAAGAAAGCGCCTTCTTGGGAGGAAGAAGACACGAATCGAGGGTCATCGCTCGATTTCTCCTTTCACACAGTGTTTGTAAAAGTACTCCTCTACTATGTCACTAATGGGAGCACAGCCAAACTGGCGAGCACGCACGGCCGATGCTGTGCTGTTCTGTTTGCAAACAACCGCGGGAGCGCGTACGACGGCGATCCGCGCACGCGAGCGCAATATATTCGATGCATGTGATATGCATCAAGGTCCCCTGCATGCGGCCGACCTACTCTTCCAGGGAGCTGCGGGTGTCGCCAAAGCCGCGTTCCCAATTTCGTTTAATGTCGCACCGCGCAGGATATGCCGATTAATGTTACTTCTCTCTCCTCTTGTTTCTCGGTCTACGCGATGCGTGTGTGCAATTGCCTGGGCGTAATTGCGCGCGGGAAAAAAAGCCACATCAGTGATGAAGCACAGTTCGACGTGTGGAGATTCATTATGTGTTGCCCACCATGTTTGTGCATTTCTCACACTACGTTTTCGGTGGTATTTGGGTCGAAGAATAATAAAGGGCCATCATTTCAAACCTTTCGGTGTCGGTTACGTTACGACTGCTAATGTGTTCCCATTGTTTCTAGTGTTGCGTGGTATGCAGATCGGGGCAAAGCTGCTTTTGCATTTGTGAAGCGGTTTTTTTTTTAAACCTACTGGTTGCTGTCGAGGCTTCTATCTTTGTGCGATTCGGTTCGACCATTAACATTTTCATGCCGAGCAATTTATTTACACCTCACGATAGTGTTGATCGTTACGAGCAGCTTTACTAACAAAAGTACAGTTTTTGTGGGCATAAACGAAATGCCTGAAAAAGCTATGCATCTTCCTTTTGTAGTTTGAAATCTGAACAAACGCCAGTGTTAACAGCAATTATCTCTTTGACTGAACATAAACCAAGCGAGCTGCATGGTAGTTCAGCGTAACGCTCACAAAATAGACTGAAGGTTACCATATGCCATGTTGTCAGTTAAACACGCTGAGTATGTGGAGCAACTGCGCATGTTCACGTTGTTGGGTAGTTATCCGTTTGTGTTGAGTTGATTTACGACAGGAGTCTCAAGGTTGTCTACTGTTTATCTGAGCATGAGTTAGAAAAAACACTGCAGCTTGTCTCTCTCCGAACTTGTGCTCATCTTTAATTATTCTGCACTGTCAAAAAGTTCCACGACATCATAATACCATATAAGTTAGTGCAATGCACAGTATCTTTTTTGCATAGCTGTATGAGCACACTTTTCAACTTGTTTGTATGACCGGTTATTTGTTTTTGAATCTGATACTCCTAGCTAGCCTTTGCTACATCAACACGACGAACTGTGACCGCGGGATACATGACAGGTTGTACGAGACACTGTTTCAATTCATACGCAACAGTCTTAGGGCATACATCCAGTACGCATTTACGTGCTAAATATTCGTCCTTCGGGGCAAGCTTATGCACAATTGTATTTTTGAGTCATGAGCTCCGCTACTCTAGGCAGATCAGCGATTGTTTGCCAGTTTTCTTACGTGATATGAAATGATCATGGTCATTGAACTTGAATGTACCGAAAGAAGTGCTCTCGTGCTTGCGAGTTCATCGTAGCACTGTTCCTTTACTGATACAGGTGCAAAATTGCAATGTTATCATTCGAAGATGGCGGCACTTGAAAAGTGCATATGGAAAGTGGTCTGTATTTTATTAAAAAGAAAAAAGCAATCAACTGCCAGTAATTATGGAATAAGCACGTGGCATTTCATACTGGAGGCTCTGGCAATGATAGAGTACATTCAAGGTTGGGTGCGAAGTGTTTGGATTTGGAAAAGTACTCTTCATAACAGTGCATTTCGCTGTTTTTTTCTTGTATTGATTCCCAAATGTCAAACTGTTAGTGATTAACATTAGCAGAAAACAGTAAAGTGAACTGCAGTGTGAGTATTTGTTTCCTGGGAGGGTATTTTTATCATTACTTTATTGAGTCTGAGGGCAGCTTTGTCGTATTCTTTATGTTGACACAGTTCTTTTTTTTTTCTTAAGCCTTAGCATGCGTGACAAGTCTGTCTGCAGAAAAAAAAAGAAAAGTATTTTGCCGTCTGCATGCGCACAGGTACAGTTACACACTAGATTTAGAGGTGATGGCTAGCCGCCTGTGAAGATAGCTGTGCGTGTCTAATGTTGCAAATAGAAAGAGTACCCCCTTCTGGACTAGCTCATATGATCTGGAGTGCCTGGGTCTAGACAAATGTGTGGCTGCATAATTCTTGAAGGCTGTTGTGCAGTCTTGTGACAGATACCTTCCTTATTGGCGAGGTCATATGCCTATTTAGCATGGAGGGGTGAGCACTGAACCTTCAAAGAAGTAGCTCACAGGATCCTGTTTTACATAAGACAAGACAAACGCGTGACTGCATAAGCAGGGAATCCTGTTTCATTGTCATTGACAGATACCTTCATTATCGGGTGAGGTCATGTGCATATGTAGTGTGAATGGGGTTAGCACTGATAAGAGTATGTGTAAGGACAGATATGAGATGCATGTGTCCCCATTTTATCCAGGATAGTACTTGCAGCTGTTTGTCTGATCACTATGGCAGCTGACACTTCAGAAATGATGTGTGTGTTAACTGCATGAATGATTACATGCAGTTATCATGCTGTGCTGCTCATGGGTTGATTGGGAGGATGTGTTCATCTGCTCCGTGTCTGTTTTTTCTAAACTGCGTTTCCTTTGGTGATGATACAACTAGGCACAGTGCTGTAATATTGATTGCGTAGAAGTTTAGAGGTAGACAGTATATTCCGTAAAATTTAGCTTTGATGTTTCATAATGTGATAACTTGACTTTTTTGGACACACCAACTCGTACTTCAAGTCAAGTCCAAGTTTTGTACGTAAACTTTTCGTACCGTAAGTTCTCGAAATTGGGCTGTTCACATGGTCCACAATTTGGTTAAAGTGAGTTCATCCGTTTTTATGAGCTAATTAATTCTACTTGTGCCTCCAAAAAAAAAAATGGTCGGCAGCTTTATAAGTGCAGCAGGAATATGGCGGCAATATTAAAGATCTTTAGGAAATGATATTGTAGCCATGCTGCTGTTCTAACAAAGCACTGGGCACTCCATCACACTTTGTCGCACAATCTTTATTGCCTATTTCTGCAAGTCAGATCTATATTCGGGGACAACTTTCTGTGGCAATGAAGGAAAAGTTACGGATGCGGGGCTACTGCACATGTACTTTTCCACGAAGTAGTCCAGTTCGGCTCGCGTTTGGAATGACGGTCGTGTTGAAATAATGCCACTGCATAGAATTTGCTATGTCTGTTTACACAGCCATTTGTTAGTTCAATTCATTACGAGCTGCTTCAGTGAGTCGTCTAAATAGCTGGAGGGTGACGACTGCTCACCTAGAGACAAATACGCCATTTTGACTCTGAGATGCACCTGAAACGTGCGATGTTTTCAGGTGTGCAAAACGCAAAATGACACTTCATAAAGCAAACAAGTGTTATCTCTTTGGTTCATGCACTGTCCTTTTATAAACTGCATCCCGTAAAAAATAATGTTGCATTTTTTTATGATTTTCATGCCTGAAACACAGACACATTTGTGGGACTGTGTTCTTCAGCGGTGGCTCACGCTCACTTTGGTTCGGTAGCCTTCCCTTCATTGCCAAAGAAAGTTGTCCCCGAGTATAGCTCCCTTTACGGTGAGTCCATACTTTTACACGCCACGTAGCAGAGAGGGAGGCAATATGATGGAACAAACACAGTGAAAGCATTATCCAACTGAAAACAGTATCAGCGTTGTCACTGGAGAGCCTCCTAAGCACCGGGATACTTTCGTTATGGTAAAGGCATTTAGGTTTTCTATCATCAAAGTTGCTGAGCCAACAGCTTTATTAAGTCATAACAGAATGACAATGCCAACACGCTTCTTGCAGCAGCACTGCTAAGAACAGCATTCTCACGGCAAGAAAGGCTTGCAGTGCTTATATATATGCAGAGTTTAGGGTTCTACGCTGTTGGAAACCTTCAAAAACATAGTTGTCAGCCTAATCCAACCGTTATTCCTGCAATGCTTGTTCTGACATTGTGCTAGCTCTGGAGATTCGCAGTGCTAGTAGGTCCGCTGCAATGCTCTTCCATATTCAGAAAGGAGTGAAACAATCTAATCCAATAGGGGCAGAATATGAAAATATTTACTGACTGAAAGGAGTGAAGCAATCTAATCCAATAGGGGCAGAATATGAAAATATTTACTGACTGCCAGTTTCACTGAAAAAGTGCCACTATTCGGAATCTATCTACACTAGTTAATTCTATGAAAGTGGGGCAGAATAAGTTGCATGTGAATGAAATTTTGCCAGCGTCACTGCGATATTTTCTCTCGATTCCTACTTCGAGGCTGGCCTTTGCCGAGGCTATCTCTATGGGGACAGGCTATTGCATATTAGCTTTCTGGAAATATATTGCTTGGGCTAACCTCTGCAATTACAAGATCAGGGGCTGTATTCTTAAGTGAGCCGATAAATTAAAAGTTGTTCTTTGGTATAGGTTTCAGGCATTTGTGTTGAAAGGAGCAAGTGTCGCTCGATTCTCGCTGCTGCAAAACTTCTATCCACATTGACTCTACTCACAGATGGCACCGAAAAACCATGCCTGCCGCTGTGACACTAACAACCTCTAATGTTCCACTTTCTCTTCTAAGCTCTAAGCTTACAGCCTAAACTATAAATAAACACATGGACTAAGACAAAACATGTGCAGGCAATGCGCCCCACTTTTAACACATAATCACTAGTAACGTTATCTGCTATTCATGCACAGAACATGATTGTTGTTCAGTATATTTCTGTAGAGGCTAAGTTTAGCATCATAGCAAATATCAGAGAAAGGCCGTAGGCTAACGTGAATAGTTCTTAGGAACGAAATCTATTAGGATGTAAACCTTAGCTCACTCTTTCATTTCTGCTACTGCTTGATTACAAGAGTGGTTTGCTCAGTCCACTAGTTGTACTATAAGAATAACCGCGCATTTTTAAGAGGTCACTGGTGGGCTCAGTGCATGCACAGCGCTCTGGGTACTCATCCTGGAACAACTGGAACTGCTATTCCCCTTGCTTTTGAGTAGGTGTATACAGCTTCTTTAGGAAAGGGGCTATAGACCTTTTTAACTGAGAGAAGGATCGCCTTTTCGGACTGTTGCACGGAAGTACAAAAGCCGATGTTGCAGCCTTGGCGATTTCATTGTTCGAGTAGGGGGGGGGGGGGGGCTGTCACGCGTGTTAACGAACAGGCCAGTGGTACTTGTGGCGTTGCCCATGAAGCCTTCGCTGCTGGCCATTAACCATAGGCGTATGCACTGGGGGTCTGGGGGTGGCCACTCTCCACCCCCCCCCCCCTCACTGCCATTCAAAGAAGGGGGCCCTGCTTGACCATACGTTTACCCAGTCTTTCCTGTCCTATAACTGTTAGAAGAACTGTGTTATGGCCGTGCACGTCTTTGAAGACCGTAATGGTCGCCAAAGGCCCATGATATTGCATTTCAAGAACTGTCAACTTCCCATTTTCATTCCCGGAACGCCCGAAACCAAAAGGCAGACCACTCTGAGAAGCAGGTCATTAGCTCCATTCAGTGTCAAGACGTATGAGAATAAAAGTAGAGCGCGAAAAGACGGGACACAGGAGGAAACTATAGACGGGATGGTCTACCTGTATCACCGCATGTTCTGCTTGTCTCGATAAGTAGACCATACCCAACCAACAGGAGAGAGTGGGGTGGCTACTGCGATGAAACCTTGTCCCCCCCCCCCCCCCCCCTGCCGATGAAAACCCTGCGCGTGCCTATGGCCGTAACGATTACATGCGACTGCGCATGCACGAAAAGAGCCTCGTCGGTGGGCCGTGGTCCGTCCCTTTATCGCGCAGCTATCGGGAACCAACCGCCAGGCGACGACGACGGTATCTGGCGTCGAGTCAAGTTGGGAGAGTGTGGCGGCCGCCGCCTGTCCAAGCACTGTTCTTCGTCTTGGGCCGCTGCGACGCCGTTGATTTTTTCCCATGGCCGGCGATCGCTCGTGTGTGCCTCTGGCGACGGCCGTGCTAATAATCGGCGCGACTCTTATTGCTGTCTCTCTCGGTCGCGCAAACGAGTTCGCGGGACGGTTCACACGCAAACGTCGCCGCTCTGCGCGAGGTTCCCGACGACGACCGTCAGTACGCTTGCTGCACAAGGGGGGGAGGCCTTCAACGCTTGGCGCGGTGGCTATACCGCTTACTATATTCGTCTGGTGCTTTCATGCGCGACTGACATTGCACTTTTATCTTCTCTCCACGTCTGTTAACCTTCGCCTGTTTGGGTGTCCTTAATGGTGACTCACTCGTTTGTAGCTTGCACGTGAGGGTCGCATACGCTGGTTTCTGACATCAAATCATTTATTTTCCCTGAAAGAAACAGGTTCTGGAGAGGTTCACTGGCTAAAAGCTGTTTGTGGACAGCTTGACGAGGCCAGTGAAGCCTATACAAGGCAGGTGGGACAATGACAAAGATGTGTATAACAATAAAGACCATAAGCTAACATTACAATACCAAAATACGTCCCGATCATTTAGCTCGACCGCTCTGATAGCCGCCGCCGCGGTGGACGATTGGTTTTTGGTGCTGACGTGTCCGACCTGTTTTGTCTTTCTTTCTCGTTACACTTACAGCAACCTTACAGTAATGAACTTACTGATACTTACAGTAATGTACAACAACCCCGGAAGAGAGCAGCGCTTCGAGATAGGTAATAGTGCACTTTCAAGTTGTAAAAGACTGTGTCTTCTTAGGGCAGGTAATAATCGTGGAGCCGAACCACGGGATTGAAGTTACTAGAAGAATAAGAATAGGGTGGAGCACATTTGGCAAGCACTCTCAAATCATGACAGGTAGATTGCCACTATCCCTCAAAAGGAAGGTATGAAGGTACATAACAGCTGCATCTTGCCGGTACTTAGCTATGGAGCAGAAACCTGGAGACTTACAGAGAGGGTTCAGCTTAAATTGAGGACGACGCAGCGAGCAACGCAAAGAAAAATGGTAGGTGTTAGAGACAAGAAGGGAGCAGAGTGGATTAGGGAACAAACGGGGGTTAAGGATATTATAGCTGAAATCAAGAAGAAAAAGTGGACATGGGCCGGGCATGTGGCGCGTAGACAGGATAACCGCTGGTCATTAAGGGTAACTAATTGGAATCCCAGAGAAGGCAAGCGGGTCAGGGGGAGACAGAAGGTTAGGTGGGCAGATGAGATTAAGAAGTTTGCTGGTATACATCGGCAGCAGCAAGCACAGGACCGAGTTGACTGGCGGAACATGGGAGAGGCCTTTGTCCTGCAGTGGACGTAGTCAGGCTGATGATGATGATGATGATGATGATGATACAGCTGCGTAAGAAGGGACAAATGACTAGGAAGAAGCACAGAGGAACCCTGACGGGTCCCTTGTTCTGCTGTTGTCAGTATGATGGACCACAAAACTGATCAAAGATTCGCACTTTCTTTCTCATTGCGAAATCCTCTCTCCTAACGTATAAGCGTTCAGATCAATTATACGCAGCGACGGTACCCAGGACGCTGTTTTCGAGCAGAATCGGCATGGCTTCTTCCATGTTCCGTCCGGCGTTCGTCAGTCGCTCTACAGGCTGACGAACGCCGGATAGAACTAGGAGGAAGCCACGTCAACTACGGTGTAGCGAAGGAGCTATCACGTGACCGCGCGGCTTCGGAATTCGGTTTTGTCGAAGCCGGAACTCTCCTGAAGTGTGTGTGTGTGTGTGTGCAATTGCCGATGTCAATTTTACGCGGGGTACAGCAGGTCGCCTAGGCGTAGTAGTATTTCTACGAAGTGGCCGTAACCACTGTATACCGCTTCCCCAGTTGTCATTTGTTTTCTTCAATAGTGCGCATTCGTAGGCTTCAATTCAATTCACATTGTGGGCACAGGAGCGCGGCCTAGTGGCCAAGTACTGCAGGATCCCCCTTTCGGGAAGGGTTCGAATCTTTGCTTTCCAAAAAAATAAAAATAAAAGTATTATTATTTCGAATGCCTTCGGTGCGTGCCAGCATGTGGGTGAGGAGGGTTATTTGGAAACGCTATAGCCTCGTAGGTCGATCAACTCAAGCTTCGCTTGAAAATGTGCCTCCGAGACATGGACGTCATGCCTCAGCGTCCATTGGTGATTCACGCGTTTAGCTAATTGGTCCATCGTTGAGTACTTATTATCTCACTTGCCGGTCGTCTTTGCGTCGTCTAATAGTAGTAAATGTCGGCGCGTCCGGTGTGGAAAGAGCTCCGTGCCAGCTGACTCGGCTGATTGCGTTGCGAGATACGAGCTATAGCTATGGCTTGCAGAATACGAGACGGATGTGCGGTGCTGTCTTTCTGTGAAACGAGGTGTGTGGCGTGAAAAGGAAACGCTCGTTTTAGTCTTGGGCAAGAGGAAGTGTAAGTTGCTGGTTAGCGAGCCTGCCGTCTCGGTTACGAACCCGTCTTTTTTTTTTAAATTGATGTGTTAGACGTATACTGAACGAGCCGTTCTGTGCCCTCGGTGTGTGCCGGCTGGTCTTCTCTATCATATTGTAGTAGTAGTAGTAGTAGTAGTAGTAGTAGTAGTAGTAGTAGTAGTAGTAGTAGTACAAAACTTTATTACATACATAATCCAGACAGGCTTGAACTCCAGTGCCCCGAGGAATATACGGGGTGGAGAGCGAAGTCTGTCCGTCAGGGGGTTCTCTCATATTGTAGTGACAGCGTTTCTCGCCGTTGGTGCCGGGGTGGGGTGGAGTACGTCGTACAACTTACGAGTGCGGTTCTTAAAGTTACGCATCTTTGCCCCGCCGCGGTGGTCTAGTGGCTAAGGTACTCGGCTGCTGACCCGCAGGTCGCGGGATCGAATCCCGGCTGTGGCGGCTGCATTTCCGATGGAGGCGAAAATGTTGTAGGCCCGTGTGCTCAGATTTGGGTGCACGTTAAAGAAACCCCGGGTGGTCTAAATTTCCGGAGCCCTCCACTACGGCGTCTCTCATAATCATATAGCGGTTTTGGGACGTCAAACCCCACATATCAATCAATCAATCAAAGTTACGCATCTTTGCCCATTGCACCCACATAGCGGGGGGTCAATCTTGCGAACTAGGCAAATGGAATAAACGCGCACCAAGGCACTCGGCATGTCCCCCCATTAGGCTACACTCGAAGGAGACGTAGCTATAGACGAAATTCCCCCGTACAATATGAATGATTCCTTACGTATACTTCCTGTTTCGCGAACGGATTATGGCGTTTGGTAAAATGTGCTTGATTTTGCGACCGTGAACTAGGCGATGCGTGAGAACGAGCATGTGCGAGAAAAACATCGAGTTGGTGAGCGCATACAGCGACACCTCGATGATTGATTTTGATTGATTGATACGCGGGGTTTAACGTCCCAAAACCACCGTATGAATATGAGAAACGCCTTAGTGTATAGGGCTCCGGAAATTGTGACCACCTGGCGGTTCTTTAACGTGCACCCAAATCTGAGCGCACGTGCACTCTAAAAAAATATCGAGTAAAAAGGGTGTCTTTTTGTCCCACAACAACAATCGTCATCAGGCTTGCGTGCGCTTCCTTTCTTGAAAACTCGGCGCTGGCCACTTTCCTATCGAGAATGCAATGTAACCCCGATAATGGGCATGTCGATCGTGACCGGAATGTACCGGGTGCAGGGCGATAGCGCAAGGATGGAACGCAATATAGATGACGATTATTGTTGTGGGACAAAAAGACACCCTTTTTACTCGCTCTTTTTTTTTAGAGTGTGCCTAAAACATTTCCACCTCCGTCGGAAATGCAGCCGCCGCAGCCGGGATTCGATCCCGCGACCTGCGGGTCAGCAGCCGAGTACCTTAGCCACTATAGACGACCGCGGCGGGATGCATAGCAACACCTCGAGGTGATGATGATGATTGACGACGAGAGAGAGAGATAAAGATACAAGAAAAGGCAGGGAGGTTAACCAAACGCACATCCGGTTTGCTACCCTGCACTGGGGAAGGGATAAAGGGGAGAAAAGAGGTTGATTGACGACGAAGATCAGTAGAAACATCCGTTCTGTTACCACGCGTCGTGAATCGTCATTTACAAAGCCAGATCCGGTCCCGAGCAACGTACGGGCCGCAGCTGGCAACATCTGAAATGCCAAGAGATGCTGCGTTCTGCCGTTTCACCTCGAGATGTTTTCCCTTTCGTCTTGTGCGGCGTACACAACGAGGTGTCGGAATGCGGCCGCCGCGACTCGTTAAACGGGGTCGGGACTCGAACGGCCGACCTTGTGACGAGCACACACATAATCGCCGAGCCGAAGAGGAACTCGCCTTCTCAGAGCCGTTTGGGCTTATATTATATACGCGCGGAGGCGGCAGCAACAGCGGCCGCGGTGACCTCCGGAGACACCTTCGCGCCTGAGAGATCGCAGCGAGCATTCGTGGGCTGCTTCGCAGAGCGCGTGGCGGCCCGCGTGTTTGTGTGTGTCCTTCGCGTGACGTCATCCTCCTCCGTGTGCGACGTCACGGGTATGGGTGAACGACGTCGTCGCAGTGGGGTGCGCCTACCGCTGAACAAGGGGCGTAGCCAGACTTTTTCTTTTTTTTTTTCGGAGGGGAGGGGTAGGAGACGGTGGGGAGTGGAGGAGTCGTGTTCCACCTATACACCTTAGCATGTCTTATGTCATTCTTAAGGAAAAAAAAGAAGAGGAAAGCGAGCCCCGTAACTGTCTGCATCAGAGTGCGACACCTCAACAGTAGCTCTCGAGGGATTCGGGTAAGGAGGAATTGGGGTAAGGCTTATGTATGTAGTATGTATGTGCATATGTGAATAGTTATATGTATAAATAATTGTGTATATATGTGTTTATTGCTAAATATATATGCTTTACTAAGCTGCTTTTATGTACTCCGATATGGACCGATCACTAGCCAATGTAGGCTAACGGTCCAGATATCTTGTAATCTTTTCTTTGGTTTGTAATAAAAATCAGATTGATGGATTGATTGATTGAAAAAAAAAAGAATGGGATTAAAGGTATATAGCGACACCCAGAAGCAAGGAGAAGATGGGAAAGATGGACACGGTCGCAGGAGTCCGAGGACGGGGTAATATATGTGTGTTTTTGAGTGTGTATGAGTATACACATGCAAAAGTGCAAATTTCCCGCGACCTTTGACTCCCCCCCCTCCCTCACACACACTTGCTCGCTTGCCACTCGATACGCCAGTGCTACTGAATTTAGCCCACCAGACTCTGGTGCTGCAAGGCTGCTTTTGGAGTAGCGTTCGACGCGTTAGAGCTGTTCGGGTATACGTGTGCTATTTTCGAAATACATGGTGTTTCAAGAAATGTGGCCAATATTTATTTAAATATTACAGAATGGAGGCGTCTGCTTGTTGCCTCCGGCGTTCCCTTTACTGCAGAAGGAAGCACCTTCTGGTGCGCACAAAGATTAATTACGAGAGTAAGTATGTAAGTTAAGGCAATTAACTTTTTAACCAGGGCTAATTGCCGAGTGAGTCCAATGGGTGAAGTCCTTCCCGCGAATGGTCCATGGTCGCTTTGAAATTTCCGAAATGGTGGCCACTGCTAATCTCCGCGGAGCGACGTAATATGGTTAATTTAGGCGGCGAAACTGAGGCACCAAACAGCGCATCTACCTTTCACTTGCCGCAAACGTCCTCTGTGACGTCACTGTTCCCCTCGGATTTGGGAGAGCAGGATAAGCGAGCGTCCATAAATGGCCACGGAGCGGAGTGTCTATAGATCACGCTGTCAGAATGGTCTAGATTGACGGTTGATAACGGCGAGGGAGAGAGAGAGAGATAAAGATGCAAGGAAAGGCAGGGAGGTTAACCAGACGCACATCCGGTTCGCTACCCTGCACTGGGGAAGGGATAAAGGGGGAGAAAAGAGGTTGCAGAAAGATGAGAAGGTAACGGCGAGGGAAACGGTTTCGTCAGTTATGGCCTCGCCGAAGCACTTAAATGGTCCCTGAAAGGGTTTTTTTTTTTTCACATGCCGTTTTTGATTAGACCACTACTATACTAGAGGAAATCATTGGCACCGTAATACCATCGAAACACACCTTATTAACGGGCCCCGCAGCGGTGGTCTAGTGGCTATGAGGTACTCGGCTGCTGACCCGCAGGGCGCGGGTTCGAATCCCGGCTGCGGCGGCTGCATTTCCGACGGAGGCGGAAATGTTGTGGGCCCGTGTGCTCAGATTTGGGTGCACGTTAAGGAACCACAGGTGGTCGAAATTTCCGGAGCCCTCCACTACGGCGTCTCTCATAATCAAATGGTGGTTTTGGGGCGTTAAACCCCACATATCAATCAATTGCCCAATCGTCATCATTTACTTCGTGGTGATGCGTGGATTTTTTTTTTTTTCAGGTTGAACGTTTAGGTTTCAAGCAGGGATGGCAGACTTGTTCCTAGAAGTACTGAAGTTGCATTGCTACTAATTGTTCTAAATAATAAAAAATAAATAATTTTATTACAAATTACATGTGACCGGAACTAATGTCATTAAATACTATTACCTTAGAAAAGTAATAAAATGTGCTCTCAAGTTATTGTAACAAAATGCATTGTTATTGAACAATTCATTCATTAAATTTTCAGAGAACTTCCCACGCTCGCGTTCTGGAACTCAGATTAACCTGTCTTTGTTAGCTTCTGTACCTTCTCCGGTCTATATTGGGCATAGGTCGGCAAACATTGTGGAGTTCACTGCAGACTCACTCATGGAATACATTTTGCGCTTATGACTCACTCGGATCCACTGAAATTTTCCAAAGCCGCCGGACTCACTCGGACTCATAATCACTGAAATATTACTGACCCGGTTCACTCAGACTCAAGCTTGATCTTATTTTATTTATTTATTTATTTAATAATAATACTGCCAACCCTCGCTTGAGGGTCACAACATAATTCATAACATATTGTTAATGAGTCCGGGTGGGTCGATTCACGAGTTAGTTCGCCAACTTACTGGTATGAAATTTCATAACTGAACTAGCTCACATGTTTCGACGGGATTCGAATGGCGCAGGCTGCCTTTCCCAGACGTTTCACCCCTGTAGGTAGCCGAGTGCCGGGCCGGGGGACGCCTGTTCCCATTTTGAATTACCGGTGGGTATCTGGCGGCACGTGGATTTGAACCCACGACCTGTGGTGTTTGGTCTTGGACGTTAAGCGCTCCCGTTAACCAACCGGTCACATTACTTCATACAGCAGAATGTAGTGTTGTCGCTGCGATTTCGCCTCGTCTGTAGTATAGTTTCAGCGGGAAACCCTACATGTGTACGCGGAGCACACGAAAACGGGGAGACCTGCAGGGGGGCGTCCGCAGAGCCGACTTCTTCGCGCCGGGCGACGCGTCGTCTTCGTTCGCTTATGGAAGTGTTAGCGCGCCCGTGCCCCTTCGAGAGCTTGTTTGGTGCGGTGACCTTAATACCCCTCCCCCGCGGCGTGTGTCTGTGATTGCAAGGAGAAGGAGGAGGACCCACGTCGAGGCCTGGATTCCTCCCGCCTTGGTTGGTGGCAGCAGCCCGCACGCTCACACAAAACACACACAACGCAGAGATGCACGCGTTTGCGATGCTGCCTTCGCCTCTCGTGGCCTGCCTGCCAGCCTATCCGTGCGTGAGCGTACGCTCGTCCCACGGACGTGCAGTACAAGACCTTACGATTCGTGTTCGGTCGTCGCCGAACTTCCTCGAAAGCTGGGGGGGGTGGGGGGAGTTGACACTCCTTGCGAAACTATACAGGCGGGTGGTAGACCGTGTAGCCTGTTCTGTCCGAACGTCTTAACGAGACGTCTTGCGTGTGACGTACGTGAACGTACTATAGGCTATATAGAGCTCAGTGTAAACGTCGTACGAGACATCTTACGTGTGACCTACGTGACGTATACTCGTCGCAGACTCGTCTCTGTTTTGTCTTGTGCTACTTCAAAATGCGGAGCGTTTTACAGTCGCACCTATAGTCGCGAATCCGGCGTCGGTGGTGACACCCCCCGCTATACGCATGCTCGCATCGCGTGGCAACTGTTATAGATTTCTTGTACGTATTGCAGCAGACTCTTCATACTTATCGTAGACGTCTCTGTAATCTCCACTCGTCTCGTACCGGTCACATCCATGCGGCGTAGATTGGAAGGAAGGTTACGTCCAAAAGGAGCTCTTGGTCGGGTCTTTGGGACGAGCTATACGTATCTTGGGACATTTCGCGATACTTCCTGGAATATTTGCGAGATCTCGGACGGGAGGCCGTCGAAGAGTGGTAAACACCGCACGGGGTTCTAAGTGCGTAGCACTTTGGTGGCGCGGTTCATCGCCCACCCACTGGCTCATATCGCATGGTCACGCAATGTGCGATACAGGTCTGAGACAAGGCTAACGATGCTCAAAACCAATGCGACGGCAACCAGCAAGGCCTAAAATAATACAAACTATAGAAATAACCAAGAAGGCATCGCAGTAATTCGAAAAACGCTTCTCAAGCGTCCCACTGATACTCGCGCCGCGCGAGAGAGGGTGCCACCGTCTCGATTAGCGCTTGATTGCCGAGGGAATCGCAGGGTTGCCCGTGCTTTTAGAACATTGTACCCGTGCTACGCACTTCGTCGGGTTTCGCGGTAGTACGTGGCGCTGCATTGGGTGCAGGAGTCAGACTAAAACCTACGCGGTAACTACACTGTAGTGCATGATTCAGCGCGGGATTTAGAACTGCGTCGGGACCTTCAGAAAAACTACATTAGAGCTGCATTAACCGCAGGATATTTTCGGTGACCACGTCGGAGACGCAGGAAGACCGGCGCAGGATCGATACGAACTGCTCGTCTTCTGCTGCTTTTTTTTTTAGGCCTAACTTGGCGCGTCGTCTGCTCGGAGCACGTACGGGCAGACGACTGCGTATACTATTTTCGTCTGCTCCCCTGCAGTTGTTGCCACCGCCTGTGGCAGGAAGGCAGCTATAGGGCCGGCTGGTGTATCGCCGCGTTGGTTGTTGGTAGTGGTGCTGTGGGAGGTATCGGTGCAGGGGCCAGACAAACAAAGCCCTCGGGCCGCGAAAGAAAGGAAGACCAACAGAAAAAGAGCCATTGTGATCAACGATCCGTGGAAGCAGTCGAGCCGTTCCGTCACCACGGGCTGTCGCACATACACACACACACACTCTCTCGACAACATCCCGTTCGCCGACTAGTATTCTTTTGTTCCGTGCTTCGTTTTCGGTTTCTTTTTTTTTCCCCCTTTTTGCGTGTCTTCACATACGATGGCGTCCTGTGGCGCTTGAGCAGGCCTCCCGCTGTTGGTGGCCTTGTTGGCGAGTGGTGAATACCTGTACGCTCGGGTTGTTAGGGACACGTCTTCGGGCACCGTCATCATCCGGGGGGGCTGTTAACGCCAGTGATGCTTCATTAGCTTTCGCGTGTTACTCGTATTTTCGCTTCCACGTATAGTCTGCTGCGCGAACAACAAAACACGGCCATTGTGGAACCGGCGCCGTCTGTGCTTGCGAGTACTAGTGAAGAAGGACTGTAACGTCTGAGCCAGCAGACGTCGTGTATTCCGCCCCTGGTGGAGGTCTCACGTACTATACCCGTGCTTTACTTCCGCGTTTCCATTGTTAGTATGCAGACGGCTGGCTAATCGTACATGTTCGACTGGAACTGTTCAAGTAACGACGTCAACCTCGCGCTCTCTTTTTTCGGCTCTTTCTCGCGTAACAGACTTTCGGGTAGGAGAAGAGAACCGCCGTATAACGTCCGCTTTCTCCGTTGTCACGTAGGTATATAGACACGGGGAAATGCTGACGATTCGGACAATTAATGACGTGCGTTGTCCCGGCTCGTTAGATTGGGGCGTCGTACTACTAGGCCCACTTTTTTTTTGCAACGCCAATTAAGTCGCTATACGTGCTACAACCCGTTATAATGGGAACGGAACCACATCGTCATCATATCCCGAAGACCCGTCGTCACCTCAGTGTTGAAGCAGCGTTTCGGTACGGGACTATTTCCGGCATTCTGTTTCAAATGTGACTGCAGCGCATGTGAAGACCAAGACATGTCTTCGGCAGCGCCTCAACGTATCGCGTGCGCGTTCCAATGCTTCACGTAAATCACTCTTGGTTCATTATTTCTGAATCGGAACCGGCGCCGTCTGCTAATATCTATCTATCTATCTATCTATCTATCTATCTATCTATCTATCTATCTATCTATCTATCTATCTATCTATCTATCTATCTATCTATCTATCTATCTATCTATCTATCTATCTATCTATCTATCTATCTATCTATCTATCTATCTATCTATCTGTCTGTCTGTCTGTCTGTCTGTCTGTCTGTTTGTCTGTCTATGTATGTATGTATGCATGTATGTATGTATGTATGTATGTATGTATGTATGTATGTATGTATGTATGTATGTATGTATGTATGTATGTATGTATGTATGTATGTATGTATGTATGTATGTATGTGTGTATGTATGTATGTATGTATGTATGTATGTATGCATGCGTGCATGCATGCATGTATGTGTGTGTGTGTGTATGTATGTATGTATGTATGTGTGTGTGTGTATGTATGTATGTATGTATGTGTGTGTGTGTATGTATGTATGTATGTATGTATGTATGTATGTATGTATGTATGTATGTATGTATGTATGTATGTGTGTATGTATGTATGTATGTGTGTGTATGTATGTATGTATGTATGTATCTGCCCGTCTATCTCTGTTTGATAGAGGGAGAGAAGGTATGTAAGTATGGCGTCGGTGCCATTATTTGCTCCTAAATTGACCGTGGTGCCATGGTGTGACGTTACTAGAGTTGACGAAATTAATTAACCTCTAGTTGTTCATTTTCCGTGCACGTCAGGATGCAAATGACGTATTCGTGCACGGTCTTTCTTTCTTTCTTTCTTTCTTTCTTTCTTTCTTTCTTTCTTTCTTTCTTTCTTTCTTTCTTTCTTTCTTTCTTTCTTTCTTTCTTTTTTTCTTTCTTTCTTTCTTTCTTTCTTTCTTTCTTTCTTTCTTTCTTTCTTTCTTTAGTCGTATCGTTTGCTCGAAATTTCGCTTGTCATACGCGATACGTTGATCGTGGATGTATCCTGTCCAACTAAAAGTGGAGTGGTTTAAGATTTTTGGGCTGCCGTTTCGCGTGACCAGAAAGCTAAGCTGCAGCTACAGTGAGTGCAAAGCCATAATTCGGCCAGCGCGCTCACCCTTCGTCCTCTTGTTCGTCTTAGCATTAGATATAAACACATGCAGTTTGCTCTTGTCGACGTAAATTTGAGAAACGAGAATAGTTAACCATAATATGTGGGGTTTAATGTCCTAAAAGCACCATATGATGACTAGAGACGTCGCAGTGGAGGGCTCCGGAAATTTAGACCGCCTTGGGGGTTCTTTGACGTGCACCCGAACCTGAGCACACGGGCGTATTACAACATTTTCGCCTTCATTGAAAGTGCAGCCACCGCAGTAGGAATTGGATCCCTTGACCTTCTGGTTAGCAGCAGAGTTACTTATAGCCACTTAACTAGACTACCACGGCGGGGCAAATGAGAAATGTCATAAAGCTTTTTCTGTACCGCCAAGTAATTTGGTGGTTAATATGACTGTGGTCAGCACACCCATCGAGTGTGACACGAGGGATGGGCAAGGTCGTGTTTTTTTTAATTTTATTTGGGATAGAGTACTGCTCCTCGTGAATCTCATACACACGAGGTTGCTCGAACTAGCGAGCCCAAAATGTACAAGCTGGATTAGTTGATATGTGGGGTTTAACTTCCCAAAACCACTATATGATTACGAGAGACGCCGCAGTGGAGGGCTCCGGAAATTTCGACCACCTGGGTTTCTTTAAGGTGCACCCAAATCTGAGTACACGGGCCTACAACATTTCGGCCTCCGTCGCAAATGCAGCCGCCACAGCCGGGATTCGAACCCGCGACCTGCGGGTCAGCAGCCGAGAGTACCTTAGCCACTAGACCACCGTGGCGGGGCTGGACAAGCTGGTCAACTGGGACTGCCGAAGTTTAGCCGAACTTCGCCTCTCGACGAAGCGGACGCAGGCGCCATCACGCGGAGCCGAAATAACGGAGCTTATAGCCAGATCCGTATCGTGCCGGATGAAGCGCCACGTGTTGCAGCTCCCGTGTGCACTGTTGGCGCCAGATGTTCCTGTGACGCATCATCATTACGAAACTTTCTGCGTATACGTGTGCGACGCTCGGTGTGACCTTGGTGTGAACACGCCACGCTGCGCGAAACGCAGGCCACGTCGCGTGCTTTTGTGCGTGTGCATATTGTCCGCGGTCGTCGCATGCGACGCGCGAGTTGCTATGCGGGACGTGCCGTGATATGCCGCGTCGCGTGACGCAATTCGTCGAAGCGTTCTGGACAGCGTCATACTTCGTCGCGCGTACACTGCGTCCGACGGGCTGCTCGTGTTTATTTGTTGAGGCCGAAGCCATTGGATTGGATTGGATAAACTCTTATTTGGTCCTCCAAAACACAGATCACTGTGTTGCGGGCAGCTCCCACGTGGGGACTGAGATGCCAAGCTCCTCAGCCGCCTCGCGGGCTTGGTGGACAGCCCAGAGCTGATCTGCCAAGGATGAGCTGCGGATTGCCGCCTCCCATCTGGCAGAGGTGATGTGCGATAAATGAGCGAATTTGGTGCACTGCCAGAGCATGTGTTCTAATGAAGCTATTTTCCCACAATGTGGACAAAGATTACTTGGGTATAGGTCAGGGTACATGATGTGTAACATTTTCAAAGTAGGGTACATCCGCGTTTGCAAAAGCCTTAATGTAAGTGCTTGGGGCCGAGTTAGATTTTTGTGAGGTGGAGGAAAAATTCTTCTAGACAGGTAGAAATGTTTAGTGAGCTCGTTATATGTTGTAAGAATTTCCCGCTTATCCCCTTCACCGGTAGAACGCATCCCCGGGGAGGCGCGGTTGGAAAGTTCTCGCGCCGCCTCGTGTGCTGCTTCAGGCCGAAGCCATAAACGTCGCACCAGACGTGACAATTGCTCCTACATTCACAACCACCACGGCCGAGCAGTGGGAGGCTTTGCTGCTCAGCACGTGCCCGGAGGACCATATCTGGGCTGGCCGAAGACGCCGCCAGGATTCGAGGCCTGGCCACTGCCTGAGGAAGGGAGTTACGGAAGGAGCCCGTCTCCCTGCCCCCCGCCACCTTTGACCCTAGCAGGGACACTTCAATGAAGTTTCTTCTCTCTCCCTCTCTCCGTCGGCGTCAACACAAGTGATAGCAATAAAAAATAAAAAAAGATGGCCGCTTATCCGCGTGATTCGCTGCAAAGGACGGCGAAAGACTATAGTCGTCTCTCTGAAGGCACTGGATGGATGGATGGATGGATGGATATGGCTGTACCCTTTAGATCGGGTGGTGGCTAGCGCCACCAAGCCGTAATACTTAATGAACCAAAAACTAGATTTATTTTTTTCTTTAAAAAGTGAGTTTGAGGATTCGTACTTTGCAGTGAAGAGTTTAATTTTCACCCGTGCCTTGACTTTAGCCACCAATCAGATAACCTCCTTCTAGTTAAGTCTACCCGCTTAAAGTCTATTTTGCCCTCCCTGCTTAACATATATGGCGCCATCTGGCACTAATGTGAAGAAATGCAAGTTTCTTTAAAACGCATAACCACTGCTAGGTGGCAGCACCGGGTCGTTTTAACTGATCCTGAACATTTCAGCTAAGCGTAGGAAACGCGTGCTTTTTTCGTTCATAGCGTCGCATTGTCAGCGCAACTTTGTAAACACTTCGGTCTTTAGAATCGCGTATCTACGCATTTTTCAAATAAAAGGATACACTGCCGAACACTTGCGTATTGATGTTGCGCCTCAAATATGCGTAATATTTGCTTCTTGCTTGGCAGTGTTCACAAGTACGAACGCAGCCACCGCGTCAAGAGGGGTTGGCGTGAGGAAGGGGTTAAACTGAATCGTTCATCAGACGGACCAACAGATAGACAGACAGGCAAACATTTCAGTGGAGACAGGCAAAGTATCCACCAAGTTGGTGTGCACAATGGAAGAGTATGTGCACCTACCCGTTTACCCATTTAACCCCTTGCCTTTTGTGTCATTTGTGAGTTATATGCATTCGTTATGTTGATCCGACTTCTGCTGTTCGATCTATGTGAAAATGTTAGCTTTTGTGACGTATAATTGTGAAAATGTGAATGTATTGCTGAACACTGATTTGTCTCGCATAATATATGCTCTCTACATAGTAATTTCTTTTTTAAATATTGTTTCTAGAAGGTCTCTATCGTTTTTCAAAAAAAAATCAAGTTAAGGTGTCACGGTGTATGACATCATCACAACGTCGCAGGTCAGCAAGATATTGTGACGTCACGCGATGACGTCATCACATGGCATCGTAGTTTTGGACGAAGCTGGGCCGTGATCACAGAGGCAATACGAAACCAGGCGAAGGCCAGAAAAAATTGCAGTGCATTCAATCCTGGAGGCGGTGCGAAAAGCCGCATCAAGTGTCGAAATTAAGCCTTCAGAAGGGGAGTGGGGGACGATTAGTGTAATCGGCTGAGAAGAAAAAAAAAAAGAGGTGTCTTTCCCTCAAAGTTGGTGTGAGTCATACATGTAGACCGTGATCATCATAATCATCATCCTTCGCGTAGTAGCTGTCTTAGCTGAATGCAGAGGGAACCTGTGAATTTTTTTGCTAATATCGCGAGATGCTCTGTGACTGAAAGAAACGTGGTTTTTAGAACCACTGTTTTGTTTTTCTTTAAAGCTCGGCGATGATAACAAGACCGTTTTTCCACAGAAGTATGGAAAAGAAAAGAGAGCAAACTTAGTGGCGTAGTGTAGGTCATACAAGTTACATCAAAATGTAATCAATTCTAAATTTACCGAGGGATAGTAATTACTATTTGCTATTTCTGATGTGTAATTTGCGTTCAAGCTATCCGCGGTATATAACTCGAATACCAGTATCGGCCATGCGTTGGCTAACTGTTGGCTTACAGCGCGCTACTGTGGTGTGTTGTTAACATTATGTACCCGCTGTTAGAAAAATTTTAGAACACCTTACGCAAAGCTTCCGGGAGTTGCGGGCGTATAGCGTTGCGAACGTCACTCAACGGGAGCCCGCAAGAAGTTGCGGCGCAAACGCAAAACTTCGCGTATGCCCATTTCGTAACTCTATTTACAGCAATGCAATGAAGTAATGCATGTGCGCCTGTGTGCCACTGTCTTATTTCATTTAGATTTGTGGGGTTTAACGTCCCAAAACCACCATATGATTATGAGAGACGCCGTAGTGGAGGGCTCCGGAATTTTTGACCACCTGGGGTTCTTTAACGTGCACCCGAATCTGAGTAGACGGGCCTACAACATTTTCGCCTCCATCGGAAATGCAGCCGCCACAGCCGGGATTTGAACCCGCGACCTGCGGGTCAGCAGCCGAGTACCTTAGCCACTAGACCACCGTGGCGGGGCTAAAAGCTCAGCAATGATAACGAGACCGTTTTTCCACCCAAGTAAAAAATAAGAATAACCTTAGTGGCGTATTGTAGGTCATGCAAGTTATAGCGTCAAAATGTAATCAATTCGAAATTTACTGAGGGAAAGTAATTAGTATTTTCTATTTCTAATGTGTGATTTGTGTTCAAGCTATCCGCGGTATATAACTCGAATACTAGTATCGGCCATGCGTTGGCTAACTGTTGGCTTACAGCGCGCTACTGTGGTGTGTTGTTAACATTATGTACCCGCTGTTAGAGAATTTTTAAGAACACCTTACGTGAAGCTTCCGGGAGTTGCGGGCGTATAGCGTTGCGAACGTCACTCAACGGGAGCCCGCAAAAAAGCTGCGGCGCAAATGCAAAGCTTCGCGTATGCCATTTTGTAACTCTATATATTACAGCAACGCAATAAAGTAATGCATGTGCGCCTGCGTGCCACTGTCTTATTTCATACCGCGAACGCTACGCACATTCTAAGTACAGCACTTTTCGCCATCTTGTACACCCTGCGATATACCACCCCTCCCCTTTGTGCATTTTCTGTCAGCAAAGAGCTAACCTAGACCATATCATGTGGGGGGTGTATTCGAAACCCACCACCCAATTCTCTACACATTAATAAGTAAGGAACAGTGGGCGGCTGCTATGTGCAGCTCGGCGCCCGAGGTCCAGGACCTGATCTTGGATTGGTCCAAGAGGGTAGCGGAGACCTATACGCTGGTATATAGGCTCCTCTGACACTCCACCACCGCACCTTTCCCCCCTCTTGGGATGAATAAAAGTTTTTCTCTTCCTCATAAGTATAGCACTGACACAGCTCTGCACGGCGAAGACAACGTGCTGTGACAACCGTTTTTGCGAAAGCGTGCGTGTTTATGTGAACGCACGTAACGATCCAGGGGCCTGTTCGGATCGCGGTAATCGTTGCGTAAGGTGCACGTATGGGCGTAGTTTTGCTTTTTATTAGAGAGTTTTAGTACTGCGGAATGGTGCTACGTACGCATCACGCAAGCGCCTTGCGTTTCGTGGCGTCGTTTGCAACTAATCGGCTTTTAGTATACGCCGTAGTACCCGCGTACGTAACGAGCGTGAAGCGTGTTGCGTCATCTGGTAGATCAAAGTAGAAGCACGTGTTGTTGACAGCCAATGTGAGCCAATCCAAGTGGTATAGCCAGATTATGGCCGTATTTTAAGCCACAGAGCCGGTCGGTGCTTGCCTTCGATGCCGCCATTTTGCAAAACGAAGTCTCGCGCTGTCGCGAACTTGTTCGAGAGCGGCGCGATCACCTGATACATATGCACGCACGCATCTCATGCGTGCGTACGTAGCGGCTGCGTACGTAATGCGATACGTGCGCGTTGCGGTCTGCGCATGCGCACTACGCAGAACGTGGTGTCCTTACGTACGCAACGCCGCCACGTACGCAGCGTACGCAGTACTAAAACTCTCTATTTATAGAGGCTAACACACGTGCACGTGGGAATCGGTGGTATGCTGTCGTTGCTTGCAGAGATTTCTTTTTTTTTTTTTTTGAATTGGTCCTTTCTTTGGCAGCCGGTGTCACGAAAGTGCTTGCACTGCGTAACGGCCGAAGGCTGATCGCGCATTATATATATCGCCACGCCGAACAAGGATGGGACGCGGTGTAATTTACTTGTAACTGTCGCCGTACAGCGGCTCTCGTTGTGTCTAATCTTCGAGGCGTGTATAGCTGCACGCGAACCGCGCCCATCGTCGGCGAGGTGTATACATAATCGTAAATATAACTCGTGCGTAATCCGTGGGGCGTGTATGTATATATATATATATATATATATATATATATATATATATATATATGTATATATATATATATATATATATATATATATTGTAAGATGGCGTCGAGAACACTCGAGACTCTCCTTTTATTGACTCGAGTATGTGCCCCACAACATAAACTTGACTGGTGATGATGAGTATTTACAGATGAAAAGATGGGACGCATAAATAATGCTCACACTTATTTTCCCCGCGCACTTGAGCGGCCGGCCCGGCCGAGACTTAGGCGGGAAAGGTACGGCGCAGAAAGGGTTTAAGACGTGAAACGTGGACAATCTCGGAGGCACGGTAACGACGGTCCGAGGAACCCTCGACGGGAGTGACAAGGTAATTGACCGGAGATGTTCTTTCACAAACAACGTAAGGTCCTAGAAAGCGAGACTGAAACTTTTCACACAATCCGGGTGTGCGAACAGGCGTCCAAAGTAGTACTTCATCTCCAGGACGGAAGGTGACGTCTCGACGAAAGCTGTCATAGCGTTGCTTGCGGTCTTCTTGACAGGCCTCCGTGTTGAGTTGAGCACGTTGCCGTGCCTCAGCAAGCCTTGAGACGAAATGTTCTGGCGTAGTCGTCGACGTTTTTGTCATTGCATTGAAGAAAGAGGCGTCAATGGTGAATGTCGGCGCACGACCATAGACGAGGAAGAAAGGTGAATACCCGGTGGTTCGTTGAACAGCGGTGTTGTGTGCGAATGTTACGAACGGCAAGATTTTGTCCCAATTATCGTGGTTCGGTCCGATGTACATGGATATCATGTCGATTAGAGTCCGGTGGAATCTCTCTGTCAGCCCATTTGTCTGCGGGTGGTAAGCGGATGTGGTCTTATGAAGTGTGCCACAAGTTTTTAGAATTTCGTCAAGAATTGTTGACATGAAGGCCTTGCCCCGGTCACTCAACAACGTGCGAGGTGCGCCATGACGCAACACAATGGCTTCTAAAAAGAAGGCGGCAACGTCTGAGGCGGAGCTAGTGCGTAGAGGAGCGGTCTCCGCGTATCGTGTGAGGTGGTCGACGGCTGTGACGATCCAGCGGTGGCCCGCTGGCGTTACGGGAAGTGGCCCGACGAGGTCTATTCCGACAACGGCAAAAGGTGTGTCGGGACATGGAATAGGTTGTAATAAGCCAGCAGGAGCTGAAGTTGGTCGTTTCCGGCGTTGACAAAGTGCGCAAGAAGCGACATAATTAGCCACAAAAGTAGAAAGACCAGGCCAGAAGAAACGGCTCCTAACGCGGTTGTAGGTCTTTTGAAATCCCAAGTGTCCAGCTGATGGGTCGTCGTGCAATGCTTCGAGAACTTGTTTTCGCAGCGAACGGGGAAGTACTGGCACCCACCGATGCCCATCCGCATTGTAAGTATAGTGTTGCAGGACATTGTTCTCTAGCTTGAACAGCCGTAGCTGACGACGTAGTCTGGCATTAGGGGGAGAAGGCGAGCCATTCAAGTATCCGATGATGCGGTTACAGTAGGGGTCGTCACGTTGGTACGCGGCAAACTGGGCGCTGTTGTTTAAAGGTAGCGACCCAGCAACTGCCAGGGGTGATAACGTGAGTGAACAGGAAGCCACTTGATCACCTGAGGGGCATTCGGGATGCGTGGTTGGAGATGAAAGTGGCAGAGGGCAGCGAGAGAGAGCGTCGGCATCCTGATGCTGTTTGCCGGACCTGTACACAACGTCAAAAGTGTACTCTTGCAAACGCAGTATCCAGCGACCGAGGCGCCCAGACAAATTCTTCAGCGAGGACAACCAGCATAGGGCATGGTGGTCGGTAACCACAGTAAAGTGGCGTCCATACAGATAAGGTCGAAATTTCTGGATGGCCCAAACGACAGCGAGACATTCCTGCTCTGTTATCGAGTAGTTTTGCTCTGCAGGTGTTAGTGCGCGGCTGGCATACGCAACTACTCTCTCACGTGAAGTGTCGTCGCGCTGGAGGAGGACAGCACCGATTCCGTGGCCGCTGGCATCTGTGTGCAGGAAAGTGGGTGCACTCTCATCGAAGTGACGGAGGACGGGGTCTGATGTCAAAGCACGCTTAAGGGCTTGGAAAGCACACTCGCACTCGTCAGTCCACGTGAAATCCGTCCCTGACGTCAGAAGCTTGTGTAACGGCCCCGCAATGGCAGCAAAGTGACGGATGAAGCGGCGGAAGTAAGACGCCAGGCCTACGAAACTTCGCAATTGTTTTTGATTGCGCGGACGTGGAAAACTAATTACGGCAGCAACCTTGTCGGGGTCGGGTCGAACGCCGTCTTTGCTGACAAGGTGACCCAATACTTTGATGCTTGTGCTGGCGAAGTGGCACTTTTTTGTATTGAGCTGTAGGCCAGCGTTCGAAATGCACGTTAGAACTTCGTCCAAACGCTTAAGGTGCTGAGAAAAAGTAGAAGAATAAATGACGATGTCGTCTAAATAACATAAACAGGTTTTCCATTTGAGACCACGTAAGACAGTATCTATCATGCGCTCAAATGTTGCTGGAGCGTTGCATAAGCCAAAGGGCATGACGTTAAATTCGTAAAGCCCGTCAGGCGTCGCAAACGCTGTTTTCTCCTTGTCTGCTTCGCGCATAGGTATTTGCCAATACCCGCATCGGAGGTCGAGGCTGGAGAAATATTCTGCGCCTTGTAGGGAGTCCAGGGCATCATCTATGCGTGGCAACGGATATACGTCTTTTTTCGTGATCTTATTGAGCGCTCTGTAATCGACACAAAAGCGGACAGAGCCATCCTTTTTCCGGACCAACACCACAGGAGACGACCAGGAGCTGGATGAAGGTCGAATAATATCCCGTTTGAGCATGTCGGCGACGTTTGTCTCGATGATTTGCCGTTCAGCCGAAGAGAGACGGTATGGGCGGCGGCGTACAATGGAGCTGCCTTCGGTTTCGATGCTGTGCTCTGCAACGGAGGTGCGGCCCAGAACTTTGCAATGTACATCAAACGAAAGGCTGTGCTTTTGGAGAAGGTCTAAGAGGTCTCTCTTTTGCTCGGCAGTGAGGTGAGGACTTATGGTGTCATTTAAGGTAACAGTGGTAGCCTTGATATCAGTAGTAGCAGACAAAGGCGGTGATTCTGCGTGAAGGGGAATCAGTGAAAAGGACTCACTGTCAGCGAAGCAGCTCACAGCAGTGCCCTGGGGCAGCATCACTGGCGAAGAAGTTGGATTCAAGGCGGTGACGAATGCTTTACCGTCGTTAAACCGCACAAGGCCGGGTGCTATGGTAAGCCCCGCAGGTTTCGAGCGAACTGATGGAGCTATGAACACGTCACCATTAACTATAGTATCCGAAGCGATCGTTAGAAGTTGTTCATCTCCTGGCGAAATGAAACAATCAGTAGCAGCAATGAAACGGAAGCTGTATGGATCGACATCCGATGAACTCTCAGTAGCTGACATTCGAATGACTCGCTGACGACACGATATGAAAGCTGATGCCGAAGAAAGGAAGTCCCATCCTAAAATTACTGTGTGAGTGCACAAAGGAAGTACAAGAAACTGAATGTGGTGAATGATGCCATCTATGAAAACACGGACTGTGCAAACACTTGAAGGCTGAATAGGGACTCCATCTGCGCAACGAAGGGGAGGCCCATCGTAGGGCGTCCTAACTTTTTTCAATCGGGCACAAAAGTCTGCACGAATTACGGAATGTGATGCGCCTGTGTCCACCAGTGCCTCTGTCTGTATACCTTCAACATACACCAATAAAACATTCGATGGGCGGTCCGGAGGAGTTTGACGCAGTTCGAAAGATGCAGCTTTCCCTCCCGAAGCTGCACTGTTCAGTTTTCCAGTTGGCGGTCGGGAATTGAAGTAGAAGGTCGGAGAGGAGAAGAAGAACGCCGCATCGGTGAAGGTGAGCGACGACGTGAGAACCAGGAACTGCCAACTGGGTCAAAGTTCTGCGGAGACGGCGACCGACGTGTGCTGTTCGGATACAGCCGACGATAGGGGGGTCCAGTCGCGTAGAAGTCGTCCCGTTCAAGGTTATCGTAGCCTCGTCGTTCGTCTTGCTGACGGCGTCGGCAAAACCTTGAAATATGACCACGGATGCCGCAATAGAAGCAAGTCGGCCGCGAACTGCGCCAGGCGTTGTAAGGCTGGGAAGATGGTCGCGGTGCGAGTGAGTTGAGCGAACCATGCACTTCGGGCGCTGGTAGCTGCATTGGGCTTTGCTGGGGTGCAGGCGTCCTAGCAGCAACCTGAGCATACGTTGGCATGGCCACAGGATATGAGCTCGGGACAGGTGTGACAGTCATCGAGGCCAGGCTCTGGTGGGGCGTAGGTGTCGTTGCAGCAACGTGAGCATAACTGGGCATGGAATGTGAACTCGGAGCTGGTGTACTAGTCATCAAGGCCAGTTCCTCCCTCACGACATCGCGCAAACTAGTGGCGGGTGGCGTCGTTCGGATATCGAGGTGGCGAGGTGAAGCCTGTGCGTGAAGTTCCTCGCGGATGATAGAGCGGATCAGTGCACGCAGCTCTGTTGTATCTTGACTGGAGCTCAGATCAGACATATCAGGTTGTACCCGAGTGGTCTGAAGCTCCTCAAGGCGCTGACAGGTAGCGACAACATCGGCTACGGTTTGCGGATTTTGCACCACAAGGGCATTAAAAGCGACAGTCGCAATTCCTTTTAGTAGGTGGCGCACACGGTCGTTTTCCGCCATATTGTTGTCGATGCGGCGGCAAAGGGCGAGAACATCTTCGATGTAAGAAGTGTAAGACTCGCCAGGGCGTTGAACACGTGCGCCAAGCCTCTTTTTGGCGATATCCGAGCGCACTGACGGGTTGGCGAAAATCTGGCGGAGCTGACGTGTAAAGGCGGGCCATGTCGGAAAATCTGTGGCGTGGTTGAAAAACCACGTTTTTGCGACGCCGCTTAGGTAGAATGCAACGTGGGTGAGTTTCGCAGACTCATCCCAGTTGTTGATAACACTCACGCGGTCATACTCCTCCAGCCAGTCTTCAACGTCTTCACCCGGAAGCCCTGCGAACAGCGGAGGATCCTTTTGAGGGCTGGTGACCAGGTGAGAAGGGTTTCTTGCCGGTGGCAGCGGTGGCGAAGCTGGCACGCTGGACTGGGCGGCTTGCGACATTACCGGACCCAGGTCGTTTAAGCGGCGGCCTGAACGGAGCTCCAGGGATGTGTTCTAGAAGACGCTGGGGTGTCCGAGAACGCGAGAGGACGCAGGAACCGGGCAGCACTCTCCACCACTTGTAAGATGGCGTCGAGAACACTCGAGACTCTCCTTTTATTGACTCGAGTATGTGCCCCACAACATAAACTTGACTGGTGATGATGAGTATTTACAGATGAAAAGATGGGACGCATAAATAATGCTCACAATATATATATATATATATATATATATATATATATATATATATATATATATATATATATATATATATATATATATATATATAATGAGAGAGAGAGAAGCCGCGAGTCTTAGCCGGCGCGCTTGAGGCAGGAGTCGTTTATTACGTCACGGCAATTTGACGCGGAATTTATCGTCTGCAACGTCTCTCCGCGCGTCTGCTCCGCCTCGCGTATGTATACGGCGAGCAGACGACGACGCACTTGAAAATACGGTCGTGTGTGCAGTCGCGAGCAATATCAGAGATAACGCTGGAATTGCGTTTTTAAAGGTCGCAGAAGCTTTTACACAGTCGGCAAGCTCAAAAGTGTTCGCAGCACTGAATGCTTCAGGGGAAATGTGTGTCTTTTGCGATTCGGGGCGTTGCATTCATATCGGTATACAGTGCAAGGCGTTCTCGAATGAAGAAGAAGTCAGTGTTTTCTTTCGCATTGTTCACGACTGTACGTCTGCCACCGTCGTCTGCTTCTATACTTTTGGTGTAGCAGAACAAGTAGCGGACGGACACGCATGCAGGCTTGCGCGCGAGCTGCCCGAGTGCACGTTTTACGGTAGAACTCGTTGCACTTATAAGCGTGACTGATTAGCTTGTCAGTGCGCGCCTATAGAGGTTTCACAGTACCGCACCGTAGCAACTTTTATTACGCTTCTCCGATGGTTGCGTCGAGCTGAACAGCCCACCCGGCGGCGCTGACTGAAGCTGCGTGCAGCGTCGTCTGTTTCCGTTTCGGGTGCAGCAGACGAGCGTCGTCTGTTTCCGTTTCGGGTGCAGCAGACGACGCTGATCCAACGAGCGCGCACGCGCGACCCGTTCCTGATTGGAGCGCGTGTTCTAAGCTTGACTGATTGGCCGATTAGTTGCGGTGAATGGGTTTCCCTGTATTGGACTGTGTAGTTACGCCATCTATACGTTGCGTTTATGACAGCGTGGTGCATGTATAGCATGCCTTGCTTGGGGCGGCGGTACACGATCTACAATGTTGATACGTTTGGGCACGCGCATGGCAGGAGGTATATACATGCACCGTGATTGGAACGTCTGGTTCTTTAAGCGTGACTGATTAGCAGATGAGTTACGGTGAACGCTTTCACAATACTGCACCGTATTAACTGAGGCCGTGTTTATGATCGTGTGGCTTTGTAACTGGTGAGGCTTGAAGCGTCGTCTGTTACTGCGGTTACAGCGCTAATTTTTGAACTTACAATGTAAAAAAAAGAAAAGAAACGGTATACCTTCTCACGCAGCCGTCGCTGTCTCTCCCCCACAGAGAACTTGCATGAGTACTTCGTCCAGTAGCGCTTACAATTTTAGAGACGAAGCGCCTAAAGCCGCGAGTCTGTCCATGCATGTCTTTTTGTGACCGGTTCGTAACCACCTAGTTGTATGACTCACTCAGCAGGTGGCGCTAGTGTGACAGACATAGAGACAGCCAGAGACGGACGGACGGGTGGACGGACGGACGGGTGGACGGACGGACGGATGGATGGATGGACGGGTGCACAGACGGACGCACGGACGAATGGACCTCATTGCCAATCTGCATCGTGCAGCACATGCTTTCCAAATACGCACTCAGACGTATCCATACGCAACCTTTACCACGATCCGAGGGACGTTATATAGTGTTTGCAAACTTCCCACTCCAGCTGCAGTGCAAGAACCTCTCTCGCTTCATTTCACGGACCATAAAGCCGCAATAACGGAGGGACCTCGCAATCCAGCCGCCATGACAACGAAGAAATCAAAATAACAAAACGAAGAAATGAAAGAACAAACGAGCAAGAACGAAATAAAAATTTATTTGTATAATATACGCACAGTCTTACGCCTTTGTAATGATGTAATGGGCTAACCTTTCACGGAAGAGTTATGATTTACCGATGATCTTCCCTTATCGAGCTTCGCCCATTCATCATCATTAATTCAGTGGATATAGCGGAAAAATTTTTTTTGTGACATCAACCAGTTTCTGAGTGTCTCTCCTACACGGACACACGTTTGTGTAGCTGATATTAGGCCAGAAACTTCAACGTCGTGGTAAATTTTGTGGTTTGTGTCCTTTCTTCGCCGTTTATTTTTGAGCGCTGTTTTATACTAGAAAGAGAAATGGAAAAAAATACTGCAGAGAAAGAAAAAAGAAGATTGCCTTTGTTTATTCGAAGTTTTATCTCCAAACAAATTTCTCAGATTGGTTTCGGTTTCACAGTCCGCATCCTGCCGTCCTGTTCTTGGCCCAACCCCTTTAGAGTTACTGTATATGCTACCTTTAGGTATATGCTACCTTTAGGTATATGCTACCTAAAAGTAGCATAATACAGTAACTCTAATCCCCTTCACAGCTGAGCGCCACCTATGTGAGGTCATCATCATCAGCTCCGCACTTCCTCCAGGCTAAGAACAAGCTCCGCCCCCTATAGAACAGCAGCGCGCATGCTATTTGTGCAAGAGAGGCGCGATAGGTGATTCCCGTCGTAACCGTAAGCACTTTAACGCCGCGAATGTAAACTCTACGCGCATTAGTAATTAAAAGTTCGTCGTCCCTACGTGAGATGTTTCGTTTTCCTTAGCCGTGATGTCCCAAATATTTGCTGAAATTTCCCAGGAAGTTTCATTTGACTGACTGAAAACTAGTGAAACTAACATGGGTTTGTAAGCAGAAATCACCTACACCTGCTATTACACGAAGGATGTTTGATGTCACTATAAAGAGCGAATGCTGTTGATACCTGTTGTACTTAATAACATCTTCACCAAGACTTGTAGATTCTGTACATATATCGTCACGTACATTGTCCATATTGTGATTAGTGTATATATGTAGAGTATGTAGTTATTAGTAGCATGGACTATGGACACCCTATGGAGTTGGACGCTTTTATTTAAATGTGTAATGTATGTCGTGCTTTGTCATTTGTTTGTTATTGTGCTTGTTGTACAGACGCTCGTTCCTTAGGTTTGTTGCGTCCCGTGATGGAATAAACTTTTTCTAAACACAAATATTTAATTTCCATGCCACAGCGACAGTTGATGGCGGGGCTTACACATTTAACGCAGGCTTGTTATACCGTGTGCAGGTTGTGATCGAGTATATAGTCGGCCATAGCTTTTGACGTCGTTGCACCGTACTACCCGGCATGTCTCGGCGCGTTCGCAGGTTTTTTTGTTGTGTGGCCAGCTCCCCGCGCGGGCTATGCACATACGTCTCGGGTGTCAGCCGCGCCGGGAGAAAACAATACGGGTACGCCACAAACGTGGCCTCGGCGAAAATTAAGCTTATTACACGCGCTTTTAGGCACTTCCACGCGGCAGCAGTGTCTGGTGGCGGCGCTCAGTGAAGGATTGTGTGTTAGCAGTAACCGATTTCACCTTGTCTATACTCGTTGCATGCGTTTATCGCTTCCATCTGCCTGTATACAGCTCGCGGTATAAGCGTTCCAGCGTATCGCGTCTATACGGCGAGTTTGTGATGTAGGGCGTCAGCCTATAACGATTAAGAAGACAAAAAAAAAGTATGGCAAGACTCGTCGGAGAACTGATTTGTTTGCTGTTGTTTTACAAAGTGGATTTGATTGATTGATATGTGGGGTTAGTAACGTCCCAAAACCACCACATGGTTACGAGAGACGCCGTAGTGGAGGGGTTCCGGAAATTTCGACCACCCATGGGGTTCTTTAACGTGCACCCAAATCTGAGCACACAGGCCTACAACATTTCCGCCTCCATCGGAAATGCAGCCGCCACAGCCGGGATTTAATCCCGCGACCTGCGGGTCAGCAGCCGAGTATACCTTAGCCACTAGACCGCCGCGGCGGGGCTTTTACAAAGTGAGGTACCGAGGTGCACTGACGATGATAAGTTCGCATTCCCTTTTTTGAATAATAGTTCTAATTGTTGGGAAAGGAAAAAAAAAAAGAACAGACAACCACCCGATTGTGACACGAGGCCACAAGGAAATCCGTACAGATTGCTCAGAAAGAAAAGCCTCTTAGCTGCCGAAAAATTCGTCCTGATCCTCTCTTAACCCTTCCGCCACATTGTGGGTCTCCGTAGAAATCATTTGCATTGTGATTAGTGGGGATGTACAAGTGTTGAAGATTGGGTGACTTGGTTTGTCGTACTCGAACCGGTATTATAGCGCATTACGGTAAAGAAGAAATGACCCAACAGACCGACAGAAGAAGGACTGTACTACGTGATTGATGAGATATGTCGTATATAGTGGATGGCTCCGGAAGTTTCGACCGCCTGCGAATTCTTTAACGCACGCGTTAACCCTGCGCTCGGCCGTCGCGGTGGATCATTGGCTTAAGGTTTATGACGTCACGTCGGTGCTGCTGAACCGAAGGTCGCGTGGTTCGATCCCGGTCACAGCGGTTGCATTTCTGATGGAGACGAAATGGTAGAACCCCGTGTGATACTGTGCAATGTCAGCGCATAAGGAACACCAGATGGTGAAAATTTCCTGAGCCCTTCACTATACGACGGTACACCCCAGATATTTTTTTCAATCTTAACTTCATGGGGCCTCTTTGGCATTTTTTTTCCTACATCGAAATGTAGACCGCTGCGATCGGTATTCGATCGTGTGAACTTTGTGAATACTATAAGTCGAGCATCACAACTAAACCACCTCGGCGATTTCTGGTGTGTTTGAAAAAGTGCTGCCATATCCACGAAGTGAATGATGATGAGTGGGCGAAGCTCCGGCGGTAAACCTGGTAAACGATGAATCCTCCGTACTTTTTGCCCACTTGATTTTATTACAACGCTCCCCGTAGCGTACGTCGCCGCACTAAATCGAACGATCGCCTTCCACCAATGACACTCGCTATATGTGACGTCATTCCTATTTTATAACATCTCGCATCTTTCATCATCAACTACAAGTAGTACCGCCGTCTAGTTTTATAACATCTTGCATCTTTTCATCATCAGCTACAAGTGCCGCCATCTAGTGAACACTGCAAGAACTAAACGATAGGTGGCTACGTACAGGGGACGCACAGCCCACGCCTAAAGGAGCTTCGGCCCTAAAAGTAAAGCGCTAGTTGCGCCCTTGAAAGTGCCCTTGTCACGTTCCCACTATGGCTCTTATACAGGACAAATTAACGAGCGAGGAAAGAAAATAAACCCAGAAAAAAAAGAGAAAAGGACAGGGCTCCGTATATGCGGTATTCGTATAGGCAGCCGCGCGCGTATGCAGTTTCCATCTGTCATCATATACACTTGTATATGTATATGCTGCCTTGAAACGTTCTGCATGCCGGGGGGCGAAATTGGCTGCGCGACACGCAGAAATTCCATTTACGGGTCGACCTTTTTTCGCCGGCTGGGACGATTTGTCTTTTTGTCGTAGTTATAGCGTTATCACCACTTATCAACGTGGAGATAACGCGCCGTTGGCGATTTCGTTGAGCCACCGCGTTCTCCAACGATTGTTTCTCCGCAGAAAGCTCGAACTAATTGATTGATTGATATGTGGGGTTTAACGTCCCAAAACCAACATACATGATTATGAGAGACGCCTTAGTGAAGGGCTCCGGAAATTTAGACCACCTGGGGTTCTTTAACGTGCACCCAAATCTGAGCACACGGGCCTACGACATTTCCGCTTCCATCGGAAATGCAGCCGCCGCAGCCGGGATTCGAACCCGCGCCCTGCGGGTCAGCAGCCGAAGAAAGCTCGAACTAAACGGGGTACCGCTGTACATACGAGACCTCTTAGTTGATTTTTTATCTTTTTTTGTATTTCTGTCTGCCTATCTTTGTCTCGTCTCGTGTAAAGCGTTATGTTGTGCGCCTCTGTGGAACAGTGGCTATAAGGTGACCGGCTGCTGACCTTTATATGGTCGTGGATTTCATGTCCCGGAGGTCTCATTTCGATGCAGGTGAAATGGTGCAGGCAGGTGTACTGTGAGAAGTTGGTGCACGTTCTTTACACTGCATGGTCGCCCCGCCGCGGCGGTCTAGTGGCTAAGGTACTCGGCTGCTGACCCGCGAGGTCGCGGGTTCAAATCCCGGCTGCGGCGGCTGCATTTCCCACGGAGGCGGAAATGTTCTAGGCCCGTGTGCTCAGATTTGGGCGCACGTTAAAGAACCCAGGGTGGTCCAAATTTCCGGAGCCCACCAGCTACGGCGTCTCTCACAATTATGTGGTGGTTTTTGGGACGTTGAACCCCCACATAGCAATCAAAACAGTACGTGGTCGAAATTTCCGGTGCCTTCGTGGTTTCGAGGCGCGAAAATATCAAACATTATTAAGGTGTTCCGTTCTTCGATCCCGTATTCATTGCTTGTTCACCCGTACAAAGCCGGGTAGCTCTTCGAAGCTCACCTCGAACGAGTCCTCCTGTATGTGTAAGATAGGCGGATGGTCCGAGGTAGATTAGAACGATTGTCGTGCTCCGTCACGCACTCGACCTTCTATCTCGCGGTTTATCTCTGTAAGCCGGGCAGAACTGGACTACGAGATAACGTTGCACGAAAAAAAAAAAAAATCTCTGGGGATTCGCGAGGAAGACACCTGGAAACATAAAAAAAAAGCTGTTCGTATACGGGTCGTGTAATGTGAATGTCGTGTTTTTTTACGTCGCAAAACGGCGATGCGATTGTGAGGAATATTGTATAGTGAATGTCTCGGGAAATTTCGACCGCGACCGCGGGAACGTATACTTTAACGGGCACGTTGATTTGAGCATGACGGCTGGCCTCAATAATTTTGGTCTCCATATAAGTGGCGTTTGATCCCGTGACCTTCGGTCAACAGTCGATCGACATAAGCATTGACCGCCGTGGCTATAGCTAGGTTCTAGACCTTTAACAAATTATTCGAGTAGCGTCATGTTTGTTGGGAAAATGGCAGGTAGGATACTCGTTGACATCTTTTATTATTTATTGTTTTGACGATTCCAAAGATGTTTTTAAAAAAAATTTGGGGGACCCTTAAGCTTCACTTTTAAGAGTTGATCGCGATAGCGAAATGCGGCCCCTAGTGCACCCTTCAACCGCTAAGTGCATACTTATTAACACGTTTTGTTACATACACACGCACGCACACAAACACGCACACAGTAGATTGGACCAGCGCACGCTATTATCGCTGAATGGGCTCGTTTTCGTCGTGACACCTGTCGAACGAATTGCGTTAAAAGGGCCCTGAAACACTTTTTCAAGTAACCATGGAATGAATTCACTAGAAGAGCTTATTGCCTCACGAATCCAACGCCGCAAAATTTTTAAGAATCCGTCCAGTGCGAGTGGAGTTACAAAGGTTTGTCGCAGGCTGCATTTGCATTCTCTCTTCTCTCGTTCCTACGAAAGCGCTGGAAGTTATAAGCAGGGAGGGATGGCAGAGCCGCAGAAAAACGTCACATGCGCCTCGTGACCTTGAGCACTTTTTTTTTCTTCGAATGCGCGGTTTTTTCAGTGTGATCGCGCGCGCACGCGTGGACAAGTAGCGGCCTCCCGCGGTGATCTCGGTAACTTGGTTTTTCGGTCACAGACGCACAGACGATTTCTCGCTCACAACCAACGGGGCGGCGGGTTTTCTGCGACACGAGCTCTCTAACGCTATCGCGTTAATATATTGCGGCTGGGGAAAATATTGCCCAGCAGCTCGTGAAGCCGTACCCACCGTAATATGGCGGCTGCGGCTGACATCTTGGCTGTCATCTTACTAGGGTCATGATGAGCTGTTAGCGCTTGGTGATTGAAACAGGCAAGTTTATGACATACTATAGTAACACCACTTCAGGTGAATACAGCTGTCTAGTGTAACAAAAACGCTCAAGTGGTACGTGCAAACAAGAGAACATAGGCACACTTGAGAAGTGCGGACTGCTGGGCGAGGTGGTAATTGATCTTGACGGAGTTGCGCGAGAAAAATCTAAAGTACAAAAGGAAGATACCTGGACACAGCGCTGTGTCCAGGTGTCTTCCTTTTGTACTTCCATTTTTTTTTCGCGCAACTCAGTTAAGAAGAACATAGACACGCGTGTTTAGAAAAATATGTTTAACAATTTAGAGTAGTTCGTGTTTAGAGAAATTTATTCGCATGAACTTGAAGAAGAGCGTTTTTCTCGCATGCCCAAGAAGTTTAACGTGGCAACTTTTTTCGGGTCAGATAGTGTTCAAAGTGCGTCTTGATCTTACTAGTTTTCTTCAGTAAGCCTTGAATTCAAGGCAAATTTTATGGGAGATTAAGTCACCGATACTCGTCACTATGTGTTATTTCGTTGGAAACAATCTTAATTTATAATTTACGTACCCTTTAGACTAACAGATCAAAGCCACTTGATCTATAGGTGGGCACCACCAGAAAATAGCATGCGTTTGAGATCTTTGGAGGTCAAAGATGGCTTCACTGCTGCTGGCAAAGCATTGCGGGCGCTTCCACTTAGGCAATTTTTCTTTAAGACCTCCTCGGGAAACTTCAGATTGTAAGTCGGCCTTCGTGTGACCGCCAATTCGTACGGTCTGTAACGTCAGTTTAGTCTATTGGCTTCCTCTTGGGATTCAGTTGACATCTGACAACTACTATTGAAAGCGGGGCGTTAAGTATAGTCGAGAAGGTTAGCGGGCTTTTGTTGGCCACTTGGGTGGCGTTTTCGACACGTCCTTAACCACAAAAGAACGCTACGATACGACCGTCAATTGTATAAAAGAGAACAGATGGTGTGTGTGTTCAATGCAGAAGTAGCTCGACTTCCCCAAGATTGCACGCTGCAGAAGCTAGCCCCATTCAAACCACATGTTATTGAATGCCCGTTTGTAGTGAATGGTTCTTATCTCGCACCAAGAGTAAAAAGCTTTTTTGTCCTGCTAGTATATTACCTTTTCAAGGAACACTAAAGGCAAATCTTAAGTCGATGCAGAGCTATCGTGTTTTACTGAGGCTGTCTTTCAGGGCGTTGAAAGAACTGAACGAGCATTCAAAAGGGTGCTTCTGTCGTACTGCAGTCGGTAACAAGTTACAATCTAAGGATTAGTACAAGCTCCGCCCTCCCCCCTCTCAGCAGAACTGCCGTTCGTACAAGCCCCTCCCTCGCCTGACATTCACCTTTGCGTGAGTGTTGGGCTATGTGGTTTCCGTTATATCCATAGCCATTTTTTTGTTTTCGCCGCACATTTAAATATTATGCGTAATAATAATTAGAAGTTTGTTGTCTTTACTTGCTATGTTTGCCCGAGCAGCGACGTTGGAGGGTTTGCTGGACATTGATAAAAAGTTGAAAGTTTCTCTCGACCGAAAACCAGGTACACAAACGTGTGTCTGGCAATGGGGAAATCTCATAAACTACGTTGCATGCTTGTGCATATCTGCCTCTGAGTAGGAAATGCTGTGGTATTCTATTAAAGCTGTACCGACTATAGCTTGATCTAATCCTCTCCCAGTATTAGTGAAGCAAGTGAAGTTGGATTAGGATATTTTCGCCTGCTTGCCGAATTTTCATTATTTTGACTTTTTGTTGAAAATGTGCTCAGTTGAGAGCTTCCCGACCTGCTCAACTAAATTGGATTCACTGTAGCCCGTTGGGAGTAGAATATGAGTAGAAGACAGTAGCGTAGCCAGAAGTTTTTTTTTTCTTTTTTATGGGGGGGGGGGGGTCAGTCATATTATGTATATGTTCATGAGTGTATATGTATGCAAGCAAAATTTAAAAACTTCGAGGGGGGGGGGGCTTGGACCTCCCTCTTCCTTCCTGGGTGTACGCCCAGGGTACGTGACAGGAAGTTCCATGACTAAAGCGCGACCATGACTAGCGCACTTGTTCGAGTTTTCGAAGGAACTGAACGTTAAATTATGACGTTGACGTTCCTTATACTGTAGTGACTTTTAGCTATATTGATTGACTATACTAATTGATGTTTTTGTCTCCACGCTGATTGTCAGGTGAGTCTATTGGTACCGCCTCTGCGAAAGCTGATTCAGTCTCTATTGAACCCAGTTTCGAGAATATGTCGACTGCGAGCAAAAAAAAAAAAATAAAAAAAAACTTTTCTTAACGGCTGGCTGACGTAGTTGGGATGACTGACGTTTGGGGTCGCGCGCGCACATCATACTGCTGCTGCTGCTCTGTGACGCAACTTTTGACAGCAAAGCACGACCCCTCGAGAATGACGTGTGCGAAGAAGAAGAAGAAGAAGAAGAAGAAGAAGAAGAAGAAGAAGAAGAAGAAGAAGAAGAAGAAGAAGAAGAAGAAGAAGAAGAAGAAGAAGAGGAAGAAGAAGAAGAAGAAGAAGAAGAAGAAGAAGAAGAAGAAGAAGAAGAAGAAGAAGAAGGGAAGAAAGGAAGAAGAAGAGGAAGACGACGAAGAAAGGAAGAAGAAGAGGAAGACGACGAAGAAAGGAAGAAGAAGACAGTGATGGCGGCGGATGTCGGGTTTCTCTCTTCTTTTTCTTTTTTTTTCTTCCTTTCTTTGTACCATTGTGCCTAGCGACTCGCGATTTCAGCGCCCCCACGTGTGACCTTTCGAAATTAGGAGCGAGGAAGGTGACCGGTCGCGCGTGCGCGTAAGCGCTGTGTGCTTTGGCAATGGACACATATGTCTTGTTTCTGTTTGCTTTTGAGTTAGCGAACGAAGGAGGAACAGAGAAAGTGAGAGAGCCATGAGCGTTGTATAAAAGACGGGTCGTTTACGTTTTTCGCTCGTTTCCTGCTGCGCAAACAGATTGAATTACGCGTGCCTCGCAAGTTTCGGCTGCCGGCCCAAGCACTTGTGCATTTTCGTTTCGTTTAAAGGACTTTTTTTTTTCCTTTGACGTTGTCATTCTATATAGCCTTTTGCGCGTCTCTCGTATGACGATGGCGTTTTTTTTTTCTTTTTCATTTTTTTTCGTCGTACGTTAGTGCTGAGAGGGAATTGACGTGTACCGTCTTCCGTTTTATTTCTTTCTTTCTTTTTGGCTGTTTTTTCGTTTGGCGGGGGGGGATGAGTAACTGAAGTGGTCGTGTCATCGATCGTGGACAGATCGTTCTGGAGATATAATAATAGTTGTTGGGGTGTAACGTCCCAAAACCACGATGTGATAATGAGAGAGCCCTAGTGGAGTGCTACGGAAATTCGGACGACCTGGGGGTTTTTCAAGGTGCACCGAAATGAAAGCAGACGGGCCACAAACATGACCCGCCGCGGTGGTCTAGTGGCTAAGGTACTCGGCTGCTGACCCGCAGGTGGCGGGGTCGAATCCCGGCTGCGGTGGCTGCATTTGCGATGGAGGCGGAGATGCTGTAGGCCCTTGTGCTCAGATTAGGCTCAGGTTAAAAAACCCCAGGTAGTCGAAATTTCCGGAGCCCTTCACTACGGCGTATCTCATAACCGTATGTTGGTTTTGGGACGTTAAAGGCCACATATCAATCAATCAATCAGTCAATCAATCAATCATTCAATCAATCAATCAATCAATCAATGCTCGGCAACATCTTAGGGAGTGTCCTACGGAACATCCGCGTCTGCCTGTGCAAGACGTCATTGTCCAAGTCTCATTCCGTCTGGACAAAAAGAAAAATCTATAAGTTTGTAGGCTTTTTGTTTTAGTTTATCGAATACGCGCTCAAGGGGGAGAGAGAGGGGTGGAAGGTTATCGGCTGAGAATAATGCTTTTGCCTTCGAGTAGGGATATAGTTGAATGCGTAACAGACCTTTCCAAGTTTTTTTTTTTTATGCCGTTTCCATATAACTAGTTCTGGGACCTCAGTTTGCCTATATGATCGGAATCACCGAATAAATAAATAAAACAAAAAAAAAAACCTGGATTTCCGCCATCCCGGTGACCTATATATCAGCCTGCTTGCGATCCGGTGCGTCGACGCGTAAGCGGCGAACTGGCAGCCAAATGTGCATGGGACCAATTAACTGCATCCGGTGCCGCATTAACCAGCTCTCGCAATATAACCAGCAATGATACAGCTCTCGCAATGACCTCGATCGACGGCTGCGCGGCGGATATCTGTAACTGCCGATGCTGACGCGAGCAAGCAAGCGCTCCCGAACTAAATTACCATCGGAAACGCGTGCGGTGTGCGAATAACGTCACGCGCATGCGCGAGAGGAAATTAAGTCCGCAGCGTCCGTCCGTGACAGCGTGCGCCGAAACGACGGATGCTATTTGCCTGTAGAATAATAAAATGATGAAATGGGCGACGAAGTAATGCAGAAACCGCATTAGTGTGGTTTCGGGCTAACGAAGGTAAGTTCATGTTACGAGCTGCGCGTCCAACGCATTGATTATTGCACGCATTGGGCAAAAATCGTGGGGGAAAATGCATGCATATGTTCGTGTATACACGAGTACAGGTATACCTGGCGATATGACGCGCAAGTTATGCATTAGGGTATCCGCATACATGGTTACGTGTCTTTTGTGACGACGTATCTTTATTATACATAAAACTGTGTTTCAGTATCATATCTAAGTCTCGTGTATTGTTCGTGGGTTTATATTCATATTTTTGATTGTGTTGCCTTTTTAAACGCGTATATACATTATGCTTCCTGGAGCAACAAGAAGCCTTTGAAACTCGAAGGACGCACGAGACACAAGCACGACTTCTCAACCTCTTTTAAACGAACAAGAAATTTGCGCCGGAAACTACACTTTACCTTCCGCATATAGCATTGCGGTGTCTCCCTCATCTTCTAAAGAAAAAAGAAAAAGAAAAGTGAAATGTAAAGTACCAGCTGTGACTTGTTCATTTGCACTTGCTCACGCTTTCTGTGCGGGTGGAGGTGTTGTTGCTATGAAAGTAAAGATTTTAGTGTATTCAATGAGCAATAAAACATCAGTTAGTGTTTTCCAGGGCAGTTTTTTTTTTTTTGGGGGGGGGGGGGTTCAGATGCGGAGTGGGAGAGGGGAAAAGCGGAAGGGCATATCGTTGCGGCATAAAGCAGAACTTCTGTTTCGCAAACGAGATAAGGAAAAAAAAAACATGCTGGCGACTACTAGAGGAAGTCTAGACTTAAGCAGCGGAAGTCTTCCGGACGTCAACGCGAAGACAAAGAACTGCGCATGCGACGGCAGTGACGTTGTAGAACGTGGGCGGAAATGCCACGGGGAAATTGGGGAAGGGGAGGTGGGAGCATTCTCCGGTGAATACGTCACACCGATCAGCGAGACATTTCGAGACTCCTTGCGAATAAGAATGGACGGAAGCCGGGGTCGCTATAGTCTAGACGCTGTCGTAATTCCGCCATATTGTCAGATTTCGCAATGGCGGCATTTTAAGCCAATCGGAGATGTCGTAGCATGCGGCTAACTCGGCCAATCAGCATCGATAACTGGGGCGGAACCTGACAAAACATGGCGGAATTCGACAATGTGCAGAATGACACTCCGGGTGTTTTTTGTTTTTTTTTTTACGCGCGCGGAGAAAACGATCATTGGAACCCGCGCGTTGTTTTTGAACCGTCTGATCGCGCCATAGAGTTTATTAATATACACTAGAGGGAACTCTGGCGCTAGTGTCTATGGGAGCTGCAACGCACTGCGCTTCAGCGAGCATGGGAATGATGGGTAGTACACACGTTTGTCTAATTTTCGTACTTCTGGTCTGCTTTTGGCTCCGTGTGTGTTCGTGTGGCTTGGTGCTGTTTTTTTTTCACGAAAACATAAATTAGCAAATGTTCAACGTTTGCGCTTCACAACCTTATTCTTTTATAGGCTTACCATTTCGAATCATGTCACTAAGTTCAAAAGGCTTTGTTCTTTATTTCAAAACAAAGCTTAAACACAGGAATAAACGAAGCCGCAAGTACGATTTGCCGCCCGCAAGTACGAAGACTATAGGCAAATGTGTGTACTACCCATCATTCCCATGGTGCTGAACGATCGCAGCGCCAGAGTGCCCTCTATAGTTAATTTTGGGAAACTCTATGGATCGCGCCGCGCGCTCTGGGTGCCGCCGCCGAAATCGTCTTCGACATGGCCTGCATCGCGAGCGGAAAAAGGCAGGGACTCCGCCGAGTCTATATTTGAACGCACCGCCTGGCAACGAAGCTGCCGTATCGCGTATGTGTATACAGTTGCCTAGGCCTGCAGCGAGAAGAGAACGTGCGGACAGTTTCGCCTAATTACCCAAGTGGTCCCAACCACGTAGGCGGTTTCGCTCGAAATGAAGCTTTGTGCACTCTGATATGTGGGGTTTAACGTCCCAAAACCACCATATGATTATGAGAGACGCCGTTCTGGAGGGCTCCGGAAATTTCGACCACCCGGGGTTCTCTAACGTGCACCCAAATCTGAGCACACGGGCCTACAACATTTTCCACCTCCGTCGGAAATGCAGCCGCCGCAACCGGGATTCGATCCCGCGACCTGCGGGGTTAGCAGCCGGGTACCTTAGCCACTGTAGACCACCGCGGCGGGGCAGTTCGAATAACTCACTAACAACATTTGCAGGTCAACCGAAGACGTGTCACAAATTACAAGTAGACTCGAAAAGTTTTCTCTGACGTATAGCAGTTTCGAAACTTTTTTGGTCCCGAGTGTTTGCTGCTGAATGCCAAATTCATCTCCGGTCCTTTCGAGCCGGTTCGTCGGTGCAGTTACCATTCACGACTTACGCCTTCCGAGCTGATGCAACGTATATATATAAGCACGAAGAAGAAGAGCGTGGGGCCAATGTCTGTGCACTAACCATATTTAACGGGCCGGGTTGCGTCTATATATAGGCTGACGCTAAACCTGTTTAACCACTGCAAACTAGAACCGACTAACCGTATAACCTTGTCCAAACGAACGGAGTGGACCGGCCTACGAGATACGCACTCACTGCTGCCACACTTCGAGTTTCAATTAACCTTGAGCTATCGTGGGTCGTAAACTATCTCCAAAGTAAAGTTTATATAAATCATCCCCAGAGTTCAAGTGCTCTGGGTGACCGGGGCATAGATGGTGTCTTTATAGGGTTGTTAGGAATATATCTGCGGTAACTTGAGCGTTAAAGCTTAACAATAAACGAAGGCACCCACACTAACGTTCGCGCAATCAGGTTGACGCAGTGTTTAGGTCGACGGCGGTCCGAAAAGTCGTTATAAACTCACCGCCGGCTTGCGACACCAGGAAGCATTGCGCTATCTCTAAACTATGACGTCATTTTCATTTGTGGAGAGATGAAGCGATAAACTGACTGGTATAGTTTGACGGGTCATTGGGAATGCATCCGCGTGACGTAATATATATAAAAAAAAGATAATGTATCGTTTCGCCAGGAATCGGAAATTTAGGATGGCAGGGATGGGTGTTGGGTCGTGGAGCCGGATTGCGGAGGAATGTACCTAATTGAGTGGAGCTTGAAAACGAGTTACTGCATGGTAACCACAATCCTTCAACCATATATCCATTCAACTAACTAGAAGTATGCGACGTTTGTTATAAGACATTGCATTCAGAACAGACGACACAGCAGCGCCCTTTATAGCAGGCTTTATAGCAGACTGTTTCGATCTCGAAACTATAGATTAACTTGCACACGGAAACATACATCGACACACGGAAAACAGTGAAGGAGCGTGGCTGATAATTTCATTACCCTGAGATTCCTGGACATGACGTAAGAACACAAGCAAATGATTGGAGGGCTTGAAACAAGTAGGAACCGAAGATTCCTTCATCACGCTGAAAAAAACAAGAGAAAAAAATAGGTCACGCGAAGTCGGAGCCTATATCCGCAAAGCGACGCAGAGAAACCGCGAGGGACTAAGAAAAAAAAAGCTCTAAAGCCACAGCGGCCAATCAAATCTTTATTTGCACCGCGCGGCAGACGTCGTAACCCACATGGCGAACAGTTTCGTATACGGCGCATGCTCAGTTCCACACATATGGCACAGTATAAACAGACGGGGGAACTGATATATATACGAGCAGACGACGAGACCACAGGTGTTGACCGATAAGACGGACGGCCCGGCGCGCGTATCGTCTGCTTCCGGGTGCCGCGTGCAGACGCACAGTTTTGTTTTTTTTATATGCGCGTATGCATTTTTGTTCTTTTTGCTCAGCACGCTCGCTTCGCGGAAGAAGCAGGAATTGCGTGTATATATACAAAACCACGAGTGAGTGGTACAGCTGTAGCGTACGCACGTAGGAAATAAATCGACCCGTGTGCCCTGGCGGACAACGGTATATTTTAAGAGATGTGATGTTAGCTGTCGTCTGCCAAAAGTGGTGTCGTCTGCTACGCCCAGAGAGCAGTATTTCACATCACTGCTACCGTACAGTTGCCGTTTGATTCGAATAGAAAGATAGAAAACGGAGAAAAAAGATTGGTGCGTACATGTCGTTTCGAAAGCGCGGGACGCAGCCGTGTATCTCGACTTTAATCGCAAACCCGCCTTTGGTAGCGGCCCTTCTTCAATCCACAGATAGAAAGAGTCTATCGTAGTAAGAGAAAAAAAAAAGATATTAAAAGACGAAACGAAGCATATACGCGTGCTCTGAAGACCGCGAGAGGCTTAAGTAAATGAATTTATACCATGTCTCGAAGAGTGCCGATAATGTCCGCAAGTTCAGTATGCCACCGACAGCTGGCGCTCCCTATCGTATACAAGCATATAAAGTAAGCGGAATGTCGCCGGTAATCAGCTTAAAACGGAAGAACCGAAATCGAACGGCCAGGTATTATGGGCCACGGGGGAACGGACGAGTAATCTATTTGGAGGAAGCATCCACGTGACCGCACCCACGTGACCGACCGACCGACTGACTGAATGAATGAGGAAGTCGGTCAAGAAAGATAAAGGGCTGAAATACGTGGCGCAAGGTTGACCAAGAGAAAAAAAAGACCCTTGGTCAACCTTGCGCCACGTATTTCAGCCTAATATGTACCAACTAGCCCAACATAACGTACTATAAAGATAAAGGGACTGCCGGACTACGCAGATATTTAAAGGCTACCCCACTGTCTATAGATAAGGGCTATAGCTGCCTCGTTGCATGCTACTATACCATGGTGCTCTCAGCCCACACCCTCATATACCGGACCAACGCCTCCTCTAGAAAGATGCCTGACGAATGGCTCGCGCTCCCAGCGGAGTTGGCCTGCCTTCAGTTTTGAACAAGCGCCGCGTGGTGGCGCTCGCGACCGACACTATCATCATGGTGGTGGGCGGTAACAGTAGACCATTCTTGCACACTCTAGTACCAGCTAAGCTTTTTTTCATCTGCGGCCTATAGGGGCGCGTCATTCGAGAGTTGTTCGAGACCTGCAAATGTACACCACTAGTTCGGAGGCTATGCAAAGTGTTGCGTTGTTGCACCGTCCCGCCGCAGGTTAAGCTAGCGACCGAGAACATTTTAAAATGAAGGAGGGAAAGGGTGTGGCAGCTGTTTTCCTTCTCAAGCGGCAGGCATCTAAATAGAGAAGGCGTTGACCGGACGTGACGTCACACGCGCCACAGCGACGCCTCCCCCCCCCCTTCCTATATGGAACAACTTGTGCAGTATTTTTCGAACTCGTGTACAGACGCGATGGTGTACCTTTGCGGAATTCTTGGCACATGGATTCGTTTGTTACGATGACATCCAAAACATGGCTATAGGCTTAGCGTTCTAAATTTTCGTGTGTTCTTGTTTTGTTGACAGCCTCATCAGCGAGCGTAATGCCGACTTGCTGAAGCGTCGCATGGAATTCAAACAGGCAGTCTGTAGTTGGATCGTAGTCCCGGTAGGTTTTATCATTGTCTCTCGAAAGCATTGAAGGGCTACGGTTATAGATGCAGTTCGAGAAGTGCCCAGAGGCTCCGCCTATGACGAACGAAGTGCGCCAGGCCGCCAACTCCGCGACTGAATATAGTTCAATGCGCTCCGCAACAACGTTTTGATTGAATTACTTCTACAAAACGAGTTCCAGAAATGGCCTCGCAATGTTCTCTGAAAGTAGAGTCACCAGCAGCATAGAGTTTCCTAAAATTAACTAGAGGGGACTCTGGCGCTGCGATGGTTCAGCGACCATAAGAATGATGGGTATAGTACACTCATTTGTCTAGTCTTCGTACTTGCGGGCGGTGAATCGTACTTGCGGCTTCGTTCATTGCTGTGTTTCGCTGTTGTTTTAAAATAAAGATTCAAACCTTTCGAACTTAGTGACCCAATTTGGAAAGGTAAGTCTTAAAAAATGAAGTGGTGAAATGCACAATCGCAGGACATTTCCGGATTTTTGTTTCGTGAGAAAACAGCTCCAAGCCACACGAACACACGCGGAGCCAAAATCAGGCCAGAAGTACGAAGTTTAGACAAATGTGTGTACTGCCCATCATTCCCATGCTCGCTGAAGCGCCGTGCGTTGCAACTCCCATAGACACTAGCGCCATAGTTCCCTCTAGTGTATGCTAAGAAACTCTATGACCGGCAGTCCATCCCGTGACGTCAGTCCGGAGTGCGCTCCTATTGTTGCAGACTTTTGTGCGTCCGCCTTTGAGGAGGAAAAATGCCGTGAAGTTGTAAAGCGGTATCCGACCGTCGCCTGTGTGTGATCCCTGTGGTGACGACGAAAACCCGAAGGACATTACATCGGAGCACTAATACGTAAATCTTTTGACGCCATATCGAAATTCCGCATCGGTGGTATAGTGGCTACAGTGCTCGGCAGCTGACTTGAAAGTCGCTGGTTCCATCCCGGTAGCGGCGGTTGCGTATTTCGGTGGAGGCGAAGTGGTATATAGGCCCCGTGTACTGTGCCAACGCCTCCTATAGATTTCCCGCGCCTGCCGGTTGAGCGCGAAACGCCGGTCATCTATGGCGGCGCTGCCTACGTAGGATTGAAGGTGTTTGTACTTGGCCTTTAAGATCGGCAATTTTGGCGTTTGCTACTAATTTCAGGGGATTCCTTGTATTTAAAAAAAGTTGCTTGCTGAATGACGGTGTCACTTACGTAGGGTTAATTATATTTACGTTTACGCCTTCTTAAAACTATTTTACGTTAATTTTGTTGCATGTAAGCTCCAAAAACGTAAAAATTTGTTTGAAAACGCTCCTACTTTAGTGGCGCCACCACCGTATAGTTCCGACGACCGCCGTTTCCCAAGTGACCGCCGATAATCCGGCAGGCACGGGAAATCTAGGAGGCGTTGACTGTGCTTTTTTCAGTGCACATTAAAGAATACCAGAAGGTCGAAGTTTTCCGAACCCTCCTCAGCGGCGCTCCTCGTCATCGTATCATTGTTGTGGCACGTAAAATCTCACACAATTTTAATACTATACTTGAAATGCCTATCGAAATTTACCGCAGCTGAGTAGTTCAACGAGACTCTGATGAATGTTGCTTTCTTGCCCTGAGCGATATATGAATAAAAAAAAAAAACAGGCCTGACAACCGATCTTGGCCTCTTACTTTCTGGTATGGCGGTCTATGCTCGCCTTTTGTCTTTGCCTCTATGTGCTGTCTTTGCTATACGCGCTGTGTCTTTTTTTTTTGTTCAGCAGCGTGGCACTACGTAACCTGCATACGCCGTCGCCTGTCCGCGCGCCCCACCAACTTTCATTCCTTTCTTCTTTTTTTTCTTTGATATTTTTTTTCCCTGTCTACTGCGCGCTTGTCTGCTTCGGTCCAGCGGTGTCGGCACATTGTCGACGTAGCTGTAGGCGCGAAAAAAAAAAGAAAAGAAATATGTCTGAGTAGAGGTGGAGAAAAATGGCTATAGGAAGGCTGTTGCGTACGCAGGACGTCGTGCTACGCATATAACGCCCTCTACGTAACGTGGTGTATACGTCACACGCCCAACCAGCAGCACGTCCGCGCTTGTTTTTTTTTTCTTTTGTTTTTATCGCAAAATTTTCCCCCGTCCTTAAATTGCTCGTGCGTCGCCTTAAGCGCTCGTTGCGTGCGCAATTGCGCTTATTTCCAGTCGTACGCTTCTGCTTTATTGTTGTTGTTCTTTGTCGTCTGCTATTTTTTTTTCTTTCCTGCTAAGCCTAACTCGCCATGTCGACGTCTGCTGTCTTTTCTGTGCGCACGTACGCTGTCTTGCTCTGTTTTTGTTTTGTTTTTGTTTTTTGTGAATAACACAGAGTGACGGGCGACTCGATCTTGCCGTTGTTAAGACATCGTGGGGAAACTACACGGTGAAAGCTATGAATATTTTTTCCTGTTCTTTTTTTTTTTATGAACGGCACGGGCCGACGGCAGTTATTGCTGTTGTTTAGACATCGTATGGAATGCATACCGCGAAAAAGAATAAAATAAAAATAACGACATGCGTGGGCAAATGGGAAGTCCTTAAGGCAGTGCCTTCAGCAGTGCTTTTGCACCGGCTGGTAACACTGCATGTGTTGTGCAAAGCCGCCTATATATAGTAAGCGTCACCCCAAAAAAGCTGGTTTTTTTCTCATTGTTCAAATGTTCAACTTTAGGGCTTTGTTTTGCTTCGGGTCGTTTCCTTTATCTCCGCAGAGTTTGCATTGTGTTTAGATTTCAGTCACGTTTTCTCCTTGTTTCCGCTTATTCTTTCGTCTGCTGCAGTCTGCTGCAGTCTGCGTACTTTTCGTATTCGTTGTGCATCGTCTGCTTGCGCCTCGGTGCCTTTTTGAGCTGTCTTCTTCGTGCCTTTCTTACGTGTTTGTTACGTTGTGAGCGTTTCGAGCTTTGTGTTCTCCACTTCCACCCGTCTGTCGACATATTTGCTTTTTTTTTCTTCCGTTCTGCGTACTCTCTCATTCTTTCCAAGTCGTCTGCTATAGTTAGTGTCACCTTTGAGGTACAGTGACCCCTCAGATTTGTTTCTTGTTTACTTACCACTATTATTTTGCTTCCAGCAATCTACTCTCTGCCGCTGGTTAGCGTTATCTTAAGTTGGCTCATATTTCAAGCATTGTTGCGTGCAGTGTTCCTTCTAAATTCGTCTCTAAGCTGGTTCGACGACCCTCTTCCATTAGGTGGCATTTTTTTTTTTTAGTTCAATAGCTGTGTTTCTGCGCCAACACTTCTGGGAAAAAAAAACAATGCACTTCCGCTCTCCTTGCTTCATCGCTGCGCCATTGTGTATACTATACTCCTCGCGCCGTGTTTCCTAAGCCAGCGTTTCACGGCACCAACGGTGTGTTGTCTGCATTGCTGCCGTCTCCCTAATTCGCGCCCCGTCTTGTAGTCCACATTCGCACTCTTACGCCCTTCCTGTATTCCTTGCACAAACGCACAAAGCAGCCCTTACTTACACTCGCCGACGCGCGCGCCATCTGACTCTTGCTGCCCCCTTTTTTTTCTGCGGTGTCAAAGTTCTCACCTGCCCGTTACGGAGAGTTATGCTGGCGGGACCGCCGTTCCTTGCGGTGCACTGCCCTCTCCCTTATGACGTCACTTCTCGCCGCTGAGGCTTCACTCTTTCCCCTGGGCTCTCGCGTCTCGCGCTTCCCTCACCCCTTTTCCCAACCTCGATTCGTGCCCCGACATCTTAAAACCGTGCAGTGGGTTGTAAATCGAATGGCTTGGGGTCAGTCAGTTATGCATATAGTCGGCGCGGTGCATGTACCGTTGGGTACATTCTTAAAGGGAACACTAGTATTCTCTCTGCATTCGTTTCCTTTTTGACAGCGTAGATTGCTGTGATCAAAAACAAATGTTAATAATAATTATTGCTGTATATGTCCCCTAACTGCGACATGATTTTGAGAGACGCCGCAGTGGAAAGTTCCGGAAAATTTTCGACCACCTGAGGTTTCTTTACGTGCACATAAAAGAAAGAAAGCGCACAGGTCTCTAGGATTACGTCGGCCGTCGAAATTCGATACCGTGGCCTTCGGCTTAGCAGTCGAGCACAATGACAACTAGGCTACCGCTGTTAGTATTCTGAAGAAAAATGTTATATCCAACGTTCTGGAATCTGAATCGGTACATTAGAAGCCTTGTGGTCGTAGTATGGACTGTGCTGAATCGGACATTTCTAGCTTGTATTCATTCCTTTGATTGTCCTTGGCTTACGGGCATTCCCGTCTGGAGCGCTACTCTGGACCTGTATTTCTGGACACTGTCAAATTCCGCCATCGTTTCAAATTTCGTAGTGGTGCCATTTTAAGCCAATCAGAGAGGCCGTCCGCTGGGACAATCACCGTTGACTAGTGGGGGACTTTGGCAACGTGGCGGAATTATAGGCAAGGTCTAGAATTGCACAATCTTTAGTACGTTACGTATAAAGTGTTATACACGTGCCACACGGGCAGAAAAAATGGCATTTACCCCCGAATGCCTTCAGATTTATTGCCATTCGCGCGGTGCCACACGGGCGAACAAAATGGCATTCATCCGAATGCCATTCGAATGCCATTCGCCACCAACTGCCTTCGCCAGAACTCAGTTGACTGAGAAATGCCTACTCTCGACGACACAGCTCGCGAAGTGCGATTTACCTGAAAGTATATAAAACAAATCATATCGAGCTAAAAATGAAATTTCCCGTCTTTTATTTGCACTAAAGTCTTAAAAAGATGCTTTGAACGTTATACGAAGAAAATAAAGTATTGATAATGAAACGCTTGTCAATTTTAGTGTCTATTTACGCTGTGGATCTGACTAGTGTTAGCTTAGGTGGCTACGGTCGGCTGCAACGTTGTAAAACAAAGCAAGAAACTAAAACTTAGGACAGCGTAATACGCTTATTTCTACATTTGATGATTATCTGATGTGTATGAAGTTTGTAAATGCTTCTTATTTTTTTTTATTGCTATTCACTCAATGCTCACTTGGAAGGTGCTGTGATCGACATCAGCAAGTCAAATGTCATTCGCTTTGGACGTGTAGCAGCGCTGGCGAAACGAATGTCATTCGGGAACTGAAGGCCGTCGCCACCAAATGTCATTTTCTATGCCCGTGTGGCACGGGTATTACAGTTACTTTCTGAAAAAAATTAACTGGCAGAGATGCTTGAACGCTTTCCGCAGCCGTTGCACAGTTTTCCATTTTGGTCTAAGGCGATGATGTCGTCACAATCTCTCGCTCTTTTTCACCCTCCTTTCCTGGCTTCCTTTTTTGTATTACACTTTAATGGCGCTTGCACGTGTCAAAAAAAGGGCGTACGCTACAGCTTCTCCGGCTGCCAAATAGCTATAGGCGGCATCTCTTGTCCCGTTCTATTTTGTTTACGTCCACACATCTCCCTTTCTCTCGTTCGCCTCGGCGTTTCGCGAGACTTGACGCCACTTGGGAGGGAGGTGGTGGAGAAGGCGAGACCGTCTCCTCTGCGTATGCCGCCGCCGTGATTTTATTTGTGTTTCGCGCGCCTTCATCCCGTGATGCCGGCAGTGGTGCAGCAGACGCAGCACCGTATTATGGCTTCGAGTTTCTTTCTTACTTTTCGGTTTCGCTTTCTTTTTAAATTTTTTTTTGTAACACCGTTACCCGGGTTTTGTCGTACGCCGAGTAGAGCTTTATTCTCTCTGCCATTTTTCTCCCTCTTTCTTCGCAATTGCGCGCGTATGTGCAAGTGCCTGCATGCTGCTGTCTCCCAGCGCACTTTTTTGCACGGGTGTTCCTGTGCGTCTTTGCGTCACTACACGTCTGGTGTGTGTGTGTGTGTGTGTGTGTGTGTGTGTGTGTGTGTGTGTGTGTGTGTGTGTGTGTGTGTGTGTGTGTGCGTGTGTGTGTGTGTGTGTGTGTGTGCGCGCGTGTGTGTGTGTGTGTACGTACAGGGGGTCGTCAATACCCAAGATGAACACTACTGGCCCTCCTAGTAGATGACGTTTGTTACATAATTCCGAAAAATTGTTGTGTTTTTTGAACGCTAAAATTAAACGTCCCATAAGTGACCCAGTTACTTCCTGTAGCAAAGTAAACGTTGTATCTTTATCGCATTTAAGACTGATGAGGTGTTCTTAAATGTGGTTGAACCTCTACACCTTCCTGTGAGTTCTCGTATGCGTATCGTATATTCTTTAGTTCGCGAGCGTCTATTTGTCCGTGCGTATATGTTTGTAGACCTGCCTTTGTAGGCGTCTTTTTCTTTTTTTCTTAACGAGATTTCGTAAATCTGTATCGCTCACGGATTCAAATGAGACATCAATTTTTTTAGGGGCAAATCTCCCTATGGCGTGGCTTGTGCGTCCCCCTTTTTTGTCGTAGTGCGTAATCTGTGGCACACACCCGCATACCAGTGGCACATACCCGCCCCCTGGCGCATATCCGCATGTGCACATGTTACGAAAAACGTAGCGCGATGTGCTCATCACGCTCTCGGTGTTGACAAAGCGCTGACAGCAGAAATGTGGCACATATACTCTCGTTCAGTCCTTGGATTGTCCTCTGGCTGGCGGCACTTGTATATGATGAATATATGATAAAAAGAAGCGAGATGGCGGAAAGTGTTCACTAGATGGATGGATGGACGCACGAACGGGTGCACGTACGGACGGACGGACGGAAGCACGGACGGATTGATGGACACTTCGCCCCACGCATCATCATTTATTCCGTGAATATGCTGTGATTTTTTTTTTCCTTCTAGGACTGTTGTGCGCAGTTGCTCGAGGTAACCGCGGTATTTCGCGACGAATCCAGTGGTGTGCGAAGATACAGTGTTGTCTCTGATCCAAGCGTTGCGCTTGAATCACGCCGATATAACCCGTACCGAAGGCGGTGGAAACGAAAGTATGTCAGTTTTTGTCCTTTCGGCTAAATTGTACTATACTTTGTCCGTTACTTCTCCGTTATTAACCCATCCGTTACTAAAATTGTCCGTTTTTAAATTGCCCGTTACTAGGCCGTCCGTTATTGAATTGCCATTAAGAAATTTTTTCCGTTACTGAATCATCCGCTACTAAATTGTCGATTACTGAATTTTCCGTTACTAAAGTGCCCTGTTTCAATCCGTAACTATAGTGTACGTCTGTAGGCACGCGCCTCTGTGTGTGTGTGTGTGTGTGTGTGTGTGTGTTAGTGCGCGTGTGTGCGTGTCTTTCTACAAGATTTTCCATCTGTAAATATATCCTGTTTGCTAGTTCCTACGCTAATAGAGTTTCCCACAATACTTACTAGAGGGAACTCTGGCGCTAGTGTCTATGGGAGCTGCAACACACGGCGCTTCAGCGAGCATGGGAATGATGGGTAGTAGTACTCACATTTGTCTAAACTTCGTATTTCTGGCCTGCTTCTAGCTCCGTGTGTGTTCGTGTGGCTTGGAGCTGTTTTTTCACGAAAACATAAATTAGCAAATGTTCACCGTTTGCGCTTCACAGCCTTATTCTTTTAGGCTTACCATTTCGAATCAGGTCCCTAAGTTCAAAAGGGTTCGTTCTTTCTTTCAAAACAAAACCGAAACACCGCAATAAACGAAGCCGCAAGTACGATTCGCCGCCAGCAAGTACGAAGACTGGGCAAATGTGCGTACTACCCATCGTTCCCATGGTCACTGAACGATCGCAGCGCCAGAGTGCCCTCTAGTTAATTTCGAGAAACTCTATGCCTACGCTGTTACGTCTGTACGTGTGTGCATTGCACCTGCGCCCACGAGTTTCCCGTATATGTATGCGCGTTCGTCTGTCTGTAAGCGCGCGTCAGCCCCCTGACTCGCATCTTCAGCTCGTCTCTTCCTCTCTCTCTCTCTCTCTCTCTCTCTCTCTCTCTCTCTCTCTCTCTATTTCGGTGAGTGCTTATGTGTTTGTGTGCACAGGCGTCGGCGGCCTCCCCCCACGTTGCGTAGCGTGGACGCACGCATGCGAGTGCGGCAGGCCAGCGGGCGGCGGGGGTCGTTGACCTGCCCGCTTGTGCCGTTGGCGTTTGTGTGTGTGCGTCGCCGGCGGCTTTCGGCTTTGGCGGGGGATGTGTCTGCTCTCGGCGTTGGGTCTCGCTGACTGCAGAAGGAAGAGATGCGACCGAGGAGGAGGAGGAAATCGAGATCTCTTCTTCCTCGTTTGTGTGTGTGTGTTGGGGGAGGGGGGAAGACTCCTTACTCGGAGCGGCGGTACCGTCCTTTCCTCACCCCTGAGAAAACACACGTATTAAAACGTAGATGTGGGCCATCTTCCTCGCGCTTTAACTGTTTTCATCGGTTTCTATAGGCGCTACGTATTCGATGATATGCATCGCAAACGATGAAATAAATTAAAGGAGGAGCGTCGAAAAGGAATGACCCACTAAAGCGCAACACTTCAGACTGACGTCAGCATGACGTCGAAGGTCGCCAGCCATTAGCGACATACATTATGATTGACTGCCTATGAATGCTTGACGTTTACACGTAGTTTAGTGCTAATGTTCTGTCGAATGCGTTGGAATGAGTTGAAGCGTACATTAAAGCTATTAGTTACGATCGGCAACGTAAATGATTTTATAACGATTGTACAGTCGCTAAGGCTATTATTTCCTCGAAAAGCCTCACAACTGGCGCAGCATCTGCTTGTAAGAGGCTCCCTTGACACGCTGTGCTCGGAGGTACTCGTGGGCACCAGGAAAAAAGTAACGCTGTTGCAGTTACCTAAGCCCCCCAAAAAAGTAACCCTCTTACAGTTACACTGATCGATTTTCAAAAAAAAATAACTTGTTACAGTTAGTTACCATAAAAAAGTAACGTCGTTAATTTCCGGTTACCGCTTAAAGTAAGTAATTTATTACATACCGAACGACAGAACTTATTTACTGAAAACGTGCACAGAGCCACGGGTAGTGTGTATAACGAGTAAAGACGGCATCCTTGGAGTCTATTCATGATATTTTTCAAGGTAAATCAGCCCACGCCGTTCGAAAAGCTTTGCGTGCGTCAGCCATTCAAACCGTTTTTTAGCAGCCATAGCTTGGCACACATGATCGCGAAATCCAAAGATCGCACACCTGCGGACGATGGGTGCGGAATCATCTACAATTACGAGGCGGGGATTGCGAAGCGTCATAAATACATCGGCGAAACGGGCAGGAAAGGACGAGGAAAGGAAAAAAGGTTGCTAAAGTAAACAATGCCAGGCACTCTTACGAAGTTTGAACACTGCTGGACGAAGCATATAGCTTTGACCAAAACTACACGACGACGCTGGCTCAGGCACGAAAGCGAGAAGGGGGGAAGGGGTGGCTTCTGGAAACTGGAAAATGAATGTGGTGGCAGCTTGGGCTAGTTGGTCTGGCATGACGATAGTTATAGCGCGAGAACAGAACGACGACACAGAGTCCTTCGTGTCCTTCTTGTCTCTGTGTCGTCTTTTTGTTCTCGCGCTATAACTGTCGTCATGGAAAACGAGGTTTATTCTCTGCGTTGCATCGGCTCCCAAGAACAACCACGGCCCTCTACTGCAAGGACACGTGTTTGAATAATGGACTGATGGACATCCGGTTATTGCTATTTCCTTTCTTTATGTTCTTGTTGTTGCCGGTACATACTGAAAATGCCACCTGCATAGGGGGCGAGAAGTCCGTCAGGTGTTTGGTGGGAGCAGGCCTCTCAACGTCAGTTACAAAAAAAAGTTTTGACACTTGTGGCTTTTATCCGTTTGGCGCTGCTATTTTCCAGCCACTTGTGAAGCACCATCAGCTCAGAGCCTCGGACTAAATATTTCTTGACCGACACACCAAGAAACAGAGCGACAAGCTCAAGTGACAGATCCCCTCACTAATAAAAAAGAATAACGTGAACTTAGCAAGCACTTCGTTAGCAATATGACTGATTTACGACATGTAGTTTACAAGTAAACTTCGAACATGGTCTTCTGCGTCAAACATCTTCCTTTCAGCGACCTCATTTCACGAACTGTGAGTGGGGCCCTATTGTGGAAAGTTGAAAGGTGGAGAAGAGATTGTAAAGAAAAAAAAAAAAGCTCGAAAAAGTGAACAGCATTCAACATTGGTTTTTAATCATATGTGGTGCTGGAGGAAAATTTTTGATGAAAACAGAAGTAACTGTACTTTCCGTTACAGTTACTTAGTAAAAGAGGAGGAACACTGTTACAGTTACAACTTCCTCTAACTTAAGAGTAACTAAAAAAATTACAAGTTACTGAAAAAAAAATCACAGCATATGCACGGAGTGAATTATGATGAGTGGGGCGAAGCGTCCGTCCGTCCGTTCTTGCTTCCGTCCGTCCGCGCAACCATCTGTGCGTCAATCCATGCGTCTGTCCGTCTGTCCGGGACTCCGTCCACCCGTCTGTTCGTGCGTCCATCCATCCGCGCCTCCATCGACCCGTCCGTCCGTCTGCCTGTCCGTCCGTGCGTCCGTCCGTGCGTCTATCTAGTAACACTCCAAGTACCGCCATCTCCCACTGGTGGCTGCGTACATACATACACATACATACATACATACATACATACATACATACATACATACATACATACATACATACATACATACATACATACATACATACATACATACATACATACATACATACATACATACATACATATGGAGGAGGAGGAGCGACAGACTAACGCCATAAGAAGCTTCGCCCCTAAAAAGTAACCAGTTACCGGTAACGTGTTACTAGTTACTGCCCAAGACTTCTCGGAGGCATCTTCGCAGCTACTGTGCCAGCTGTCACGCGATCACGGAGGGCGGTGGCGAGCTGTGCAATGTTGAGTGCCTCGATGTCCGCTCCTCCGCTGAGCGGGGGCGCGCGCATCGAGGCACCCTATGTGCGCTGGGCGGAAGCTACGCGCCGCGACGTCGCCACAAGCGCCTCACTATGTCGACGGCACCCAGCCCTGTTTACGCACACGAAATAGGCGAATAGGCCAGCCATAGTGACCTTGCATTGTACTGGGGATCGTAAGCTGTAATAGGAGATTGGCAGTGATCTTTATTAATGATATACGTTGTTTTACGTGCCAAAACTACCATACGATTATGAGAGACGCCGTGGTGGAGGGCTCCGGAAATTTCGACCACCTGGGATTCTTTAACATGCACCCGAATTTGAGCACACGGGTCTACAACATTTCCGCCTCCATCGGAAATGCAGCCGTCGCAGCCGGTATTCGATCCCGCGACCTGTGGGTCAGCAGCCGGGTACCCTTAGCCACTAGACCACCGCGGCGGGGCAATCCGAACAGCAGTGCTGAAATGCTCCTAACACTAATAGTATAAAAAGAGAGCGCCGCGTAGGTGCTTCTTATTCGTGTCGTGTGTGCTCCCACTGTTATACACTCCGCTTTCTCGTTTACAAAGCGCACGTCTATCCACCGCTTGTCGTCTGCTGTAAAGTGCTCTCGGCAGACGAATTCTTTCGCTTCCTCCTCGTATGTGTAACTGCCGTACGCCTGTCTTTGTGTGCTACTTCTTTTATTCCTAAGCTCACTCCATCTGCCTCGTCCCCACCGATTGTAGCGACGCCACGCGACGACGTTATCCTCAGACGCGCGACCCTCCCCTTATGTCGTCGTTGCGCGGTAGCTGTAGTCTGTAGAAGAAGGGCGTGTTTTGTTGTTTACCTTGCACAACGTCGTCGTCAACGTCCGCGACAGCGCACCGTGACAGAACGTGCCAAGTGTTGTCCTCGCCGTGTCGTCTCTTCTTCCTTGCTTGGCGAGGCACGCCTCGCCTCACCCTCCCACCGCCGTTCGTTTGTTTGTTATACTTCTGCGCGCGTCGCCCACATTACATTCCCCCTCCGGACCCGCGGTGTTGCGTTGTGTGCCTACCCGACTGTTTGTTTGTTTGTTTACTTGCTTACTCGCCCCTCGGGAACTATGGTGAGACGTGTTTGTTTGCCCGAGCAACGACACGACGACGAGGAAGTGCACGGCGGGAAGAAATGGAAGAGTAAACGTGGAGCGACGGCTGGTGGCGACGTCTGGCGGCGACTCCTTCGGGCGTGCCGTTGGCCCCGTCGCGGTGCGTTTTCTGCGCGTGTTTTTGTTTTTAGTTTTTGCCGGCGTCGCTGCTGCACACAACCCAGCCTTGCCTATGTGGGCGCATGTTGCGCGTGATGAAATGGGTTGTAATAACTAATTTACCTCTATACAACACATGCATTCGACCTCATCATCATCATCAGCCTGACTACGTCCACTGCAGCACAAAGGCCTCTCCCGTGTTCCGCCAGTCAACTCGGTCCTGTGCTTGCTGCTGCCAATTTATACCCGCAAACTTCTTAATCTCATCTGCCCACCTAACCTTCTGTCTCCCCCTGACCCGCTTGCCTTCTCTGGGATTCCAATTAGTTACCCTTAATGACCAGCGGTTATCCTGTCTACGCGCTACGCGCTACAATGTCCATTTCCTCTTCTTTATTTCAACTATGATATCCTTAACCCCCGTTTGTCCCCTAATCCACTCTGCTCTCTTCTTGTCTCTTAAGGTTACACCTACCATTTTTCTTTCCATTGCTCGCTGCGTCGTCCTCAGTATAAGCTGAACTCTTTTTGTAAGTCTCCAGGTTTCTGCTCCGTAGCTAAGTACCGGCAAGATACAGCTGTTATATACCTTCCTCTGGAGGGATAGTGGCAATCTACCTGTCATAATTTGAGAGTGCTTGCCAAATGTGCTCCACCCAATTCTTATTCGACCTGCTTGTGTTTAAATATCCTGTAAGGTGGGAGGGAGCCTTTGATGCCGCATCAAATGTGACAGTCGACCGATGGCGTGAGCACGAGTGATGCAAGAAGTGATTATCGCGGGATGAGACGCCGCCGAATAACGTTACGGATCGCCATGACGACACGTTACGTAACCTCGCACGATGACGTCATCGCGCGACATTATCAGTGCTGAGCCGATCACGGAGGCAGTGCAAAACGAGGGGAGCCGCAGAACGTTTGCGGTGCCTCTGATCTTGGTGGCCGTGCAAAATTTCACGTTCGGTGCACAAATCTTTCGTAGGCAGGGCGGGGGAGTATCAACACATTGACTGACAGGAAAAAAAAGAACACGGCTTTCGCTTTCGAGTCGGCTTGGATGAATGCGTAAACGACAATGTTATAGTTTTCGAGGCCATGTATTGAAGACAAAGAAAACGATGACCACAATAAAAAACAAAAGACAAGACGTTTCATTTCTGAACAAGTCTCCCCGACGGCAGCCGAAACGTTTTGCTTTTGTCGTGGTCAGCGTCTTGTTTATATTGTAAACATCTCTGTTCCTGACCAGGCAGATTTCCGGTCAGCGTTCGATTTCAAGGCAATGTGTTCCTGGGAATTTACGCGAGGGCTTTCTGTGCGGCTTATTACAACTACTGACCGAATTAAACTTGTGTCGAGCAGCGGCTTCCCTTATCTGAACCAACCTTGTGCTATTTTCAGGTCTAGCTATGAATTTAAAAAGTTTGATGAGGCTGGCCTGAATAATGCCCAGCGTTGTAGCGAGGGCAGTGACAGAGAACGTGCTCTATCGTTTCATCGCTGCCGCAACGACCGCAAGCAACGCTGTCTTCCATCTGTTGTTGGAACTCCATTACGTACACATGGCGTTGGATTTACTGTCGTGACCAATATGAGGTAGAACGCCGATTTCATGTCTATTGAACGATAACTTGCAGCAATGAATTTGATGTATTCAATTGCCAGATATGCCTATCCGCTTGACCATTTAGTACGTATCATGAACGGTTTTTCACCTATCAGCTGTGTTTGGTCGCTGTATGACCTTTAAAATGTAATTCCAGTGTTCCATCGGATAAGCGCTTACGAGCATACGTACCAGCCCCACCAAGTCAGCAGTAGACAAGGATAACGAAAAAAAACACATGCACCCACAAAGAGCTAATTGCGTGCGTGATCAGATTCCTTTATCCGCAGATAGCCATCTCCGCCCTATTTAAAGAAGATTTTTTTCGCCGCAGATCTGTAGAGCTTAGTCAGTGTCGTAGCCAATCCGCGTAGGAATCCGCGCTGAGGTAACGGTCGCAGGCGACGGCGATGTTAACGCTCGAGCGTTGCTTGGAGCGTTACGCTCTGGTAACGTGCGCAGCAGACGACAACGATTATAAAAGGAAACACGGCGAATGCGAGCAGAAGCGTGAAGTTATGCCAGACGAAAAGATGTGCCTTTTCGTTCCGCTAGAGTGCGCGCGCGTAGCGGACGACAATGCAGACGACAACAGCAGAAGCGCGAAGTTATGCCTGAACTCGAAGTGCGTACAGTGTACAATAACTTCGAGCGGCGATTTAGCTGAACGGCACGAAAGAGTATAAAGGTTGACACAGTGTGTGTGTGGAGCGTATAATACCCGTGTGACACACACACACACAGCTTATGCGCGTGTTGTGCACGTTCCGGTTTGGTGATCGCCGATTCGGGTGGCAGAAAAGGTGGGGGAGGAGGGAATGTACAAAGGTGTATGCTACGACTGCCACAGAAAGAAGAAGAAGAAAAAAAAAGAGAGCTGCGAAGACAACAGTATATATGCATAAACAGTAACGTCCAAGACATTCGGGGCCGCAAGAAGCGTGCAATCCGTTTTTTTTTTTTTTTTTTCACTCGGTTCGTTTTCCTCAATGCGTATACGTATGCTACGTATGGATGCCCGCCGTTCCGTTCCGTTCCATTCCACGGTCGCGGATTCGCTCCAGTTGCCTCACTTGGCCCTGTTTCCGCGCTTCTTTTGAGTGGCTTCTTCTTTCTTTATCTTATTGCGCTCTGTTATTATTGCCGTTATGACTATCATCACTGCTCGTCGGCTCGTCTCGTCCCGTCGTCTGTCTTTTTATGATTGTTATTATTCCCATTTTACCGCTCCACCTTTTGGAAAACCTTCGCCAGACGTTTCGACGGGATTCGTCTGCTTCGGGCGTAGAGAGCGCGGCGGCATCGCTGTAGGTACAGTTTGCCGCTTTTGAGACGCGCGTTTTGTTTCGTATTTCGTTTTACTTCTTCTTTTTTCTTCGCGGCCTCGTGACCTTGAGACGACTCGTGCCGCCGAAGAAGAGGATGTAAGAAGGGAAAAAAAAATTACAGTTCGTCGCTCACGGGGTGGTGCGTTGTTCGTGAAGAAAAAAAAAAAAAAACTCCGCTTGTGAAGCGGAGAGAAGCAAGACAGACGCTTGCTCATCGAGAGCACGTCTGCTGCGATCGAGCTATACGGCAGACGGCGGGTCGGTCGAAAAGAAAGACGCCGTTAAAGCGCGATGAAAAACACAAAAGAAATACAAAAAAGAGCACGCTCGCGCTTGTTCGCAGCGTGTTATACTATGCGTGCTCATGACGAAAAAAATAGCAACAAGTGGAGAGTTGGTCTTCGAAACGGCGGGATGAAGAAGCTATAGGCAAACCCAAAAGAAGTCGTCGTCTGCTATAGGTTGTTGAGCAGACGACGAGAAAATGGCACGAGTCGTCTGCTAGGCTACTGCAGTGTATCATACGTCTATAAGACGGAACCAGCATCAGAAGACGAGGAAACGACGCCGTTTGGTCGTGCTTTATTTAAGTCGTTGCATCTTTGTTGCTAGTACGTGTAACGCGCTAGGAGCCATAGAGTTTCCCAAAATTAACTAGAGGGCACTCTGGCGCTGCGATCGTTCAGCGACTATGGGAATGATGGGTAGTACACACATTTGCCTAGTCTTCGTACTTGCGGGCGGCGAATCGTACTTGCGGCTTCGTTTATTGCTGGTTACAGGTTTGTTTTGAAAGAAAGAATGGACCCGTTTGAACTTAGTGACTTTATTCGAAATGGTAAGCCTAAAAGAATAAGGTTGTGAAGCGCAAACTGTGAACATTTGCTAATTTATGTTTTCGTGAAAAAAAAAACAGCTCCAAGCGACACACACGGAGCCAGAAGCAGACCAGAAGTATGAAGATTAGACAAATGTGTGTACTACCCATCATTCCCATGCTCGCCTGAAGTGCCGTGTGTTGCAGCTCCCATAGACACTAGCGCCAGAGTTCCCTCTAGTGTATATTGAGAAACTCTATGCTAGGAGCGATCGCGTATCGTCTGTTGCGTGCCTGTCTTTCCCGACTTCTGGTAGTGCGCGCCAGAAAGCAGAAGTAAGAAAGAAAGAAAGAGAGAGAGAAAATTGAAGCGTAGCAGCTAGTGAAATATAACTGGCATCTGTGGAGCAGATGGTGAAGCGAAGCGGGGGCTGCAAAATCACGGCTTAGAGGGGGCATAGACGGAAGAAAAATAAACGAATAGATTTGCGCACGCATGCTATAGTCGGACCCGTATGTAGTTATACTGGGACGAAATTCCCAAGTGAGACGCGACGCGCGCGTCATGAGCTAATCGTGTGGCTGACGAAAACTGGTTTCTCTGCAGGGACGAGTTGCGCTTGTGTTTTTTGCCGTGTGTTTGTGTTGTTTTTTATCGCTGCATGATCGAGTCTGTATGGTGCCTCCAAGCACTGATGCATTTATCTCTATCATTATCTCGCGGCTGTTTATATTCAGTTCATGTGGCTCTTTCGGTAATAGTTAATTGTTGGGCTTTTTACGGGCCGAAAACATGGTGTGGTCATGAGGGACGCTGGAAATCCCGACCATCAGTGGTGTTCTTTACCGGGCGCCTAATTCCAAGTACACGGCCCTACAGCACGTCGCCTTCATCGAACTGCGACTGCCGCGGCCGGGATTAGATCGCGCTACCACCGAATCGGCGCTCCTAGCATGCACCATAACCACGAGAGACTATATTGTGGCGTGCCCATACGGCTCCTTGGAACGAGCCACATATATAGAGTATACTCGACTTCTAAATTAGTCCTATGTGGTAACTATATCGTTACGTGCGTATGCTAAGATTTAGCTTGTCATTTGTAATGATCAACTTGCTCTATATTTCCGCGACAAGAGGGACCTGCTCGTGAAACAGTCCGAATTGTAGGACTATAGCGTGCTCGCGGTATACTCACCTTAAAACTGGTGATATGATCACGTGATCAAAGTTTGTCACTCTCTATAGCGTCGCTGACGCCAGCCGCCTCAAATGCGCAGAAAGTGTATACCGTTCAGACATTCGACTGCACGCCCCGCCGCGGTGGTCTAGTGGCTAAGGTATACTCGGCTGCTGACCCGCAGGTCGCGGGATCGAATCCCGGCTGCGGCAGCTACGTTTCCGATGGAGGCGGTGCTCAGATTTGGGTGCACGTTAAAGAACCCCAGGTGGTCGAAATTTCCGGAGCGCTCCACTACGGCGTCTCTCATAATCATGTATGTTGGTTTTGGGACGTTAAACCCCACGTATCAATCAATCAATCAACATTCGACTGCAGAGTTTCCGACGTATACATGGGGCCACTTTGGCGCTGCGACCGCTCGCGGTTACAGCGTGGTCGTTCTGGCTGTTGTTCACCTATGTTCACGTTTCGAAGGAAATCTAAATTCAAGACGGACGAAGCAAAACTTCACGTAGCTGGCGGCATGAACGTCGTGATCCCGTCCGCGGAGGTCACGTTTTGATGAAGGCGAAATGGTATAGAGGCTAGTGCATCGTGCGATATGCCAGTGCACGTTACGAAACACCAGACGTCATCGTATTTTTTCTTTGGCCCGTATAATTGCGAATGTTATTATAACGTAATTCTACGGAGTTTCAAACTTCAGAGTACCCGAGCTTTCTCACAATCTGTATCGCTATCTCGTACTGTATCATGCATGCGGTGCATGGACGCTTCGATATATACTATCTTCACAGGCGCGGCTAGAGTGCAGCATGGTTCTCTTTTAGGGGAGCCGACTACCCAGTCGCGGTCGGCTCCCTATACTAAAGCCTTACTAAAACGCCAGAGAGCAGCACTGGAACATGGAAAAAGGTAGATTGTCGTCAAATAACCGCTCACGAGACCACAGGCGATGATCCTTAGGATGCTACAAATTAATTAATATGCGAATCTCCGCTTTACACATTGTATATTCCCAAGTGACTTCAGCTCGCAGTGCCCTCGCTCCGGGGGCAACGTGCGATTTGGAGCGCGTGCTTTGGTGGTGCCCCTCGTTAACGGGCGGATGAGAAACCTCACAGAGCATTGATGGAGCTCGGCCCTCAAGGGCTTGGAATGTTTGCATCAACTTTGGGCTGTCCAGGGTGCCTGCGATGCGGCGGTTAGCTCTAGCTTTGTCCCCACGTGGGAGCGGCCCATGGTGTCGCCCTAAAGGCGTGTTTGCACTATAGAGCGACACGACACTGACATGACCTCGACGAAGACACGAGGCAGACGCAGACCATCGGCCGGCGAAGTCGCCAGACCGCCTGGTCACACTAGGCCGACGACGACGCCCCAAAAGACAGCATGTCGTCGTAGTTAACGTGATTATAGACCAAGAACACCTGCAGAACTCATCGGCAGACCTCTCGTCGAGATATCAGCGGCTGAGCGAGCATTTGCCCAGGTCATTGCTTCAAACGACCACGAAGGGGACAATCTTAAGGGAGATAACAATGCCCCTTCAGGGGCTTCCATGGTGATTGAATAGGCATCTTTCGCACCCCACGGAAGACTTTTCTTCACTTCCCTTTTGTGTCGAACCACTCCCGTCCCTCGACACCGTGTATTATGGCGGACAGTGGCAGAGCAGGGACAGTGAGAGCAGGGACAGTGGCAGAGCAGGGAGCATGGCTGAAAATGAGGTGCAGGTGTGCAATTTTAGTCGATATCACCGCGTGCGCCTCCAGTGTGACTACAGAATTGGCCAACGAAAGGCTGTGAGCACGAGAAGGCGCGGACGGAGTCTTCCAGAGGAAAGGCTGTGAGCACGAGAAGGCGCGGACGGAGTCTTCCAGAGACCATGGGCAGACAAAGGACGCTCCCCAAGACAGTCGGCAGACCAAAATTGGTGTCTTGTCTCTCTAGTGTAAACGCATGACGACAATAGGACAAAATACACCGCCAAAGACAGTCAGCAGACCACAATCGATGTCTTGTCTCTCTATAGTGTAAACGCAGGCGCGTTTACACTACACAGACACGAAGCCGACTTTGGTGTGCCGACTATCTTTGGGAGAGAGATGACATCATGTAAACAGGAAACACAGTGTCCAAGATTGTTCTCAATGCCCGTTGCACAGGTCGCTATCGCAGTGTACTGCACCATATGGAAGATTTCTAGAACCTTCACGTCATCACTCGGGGTTATGCTTAAGTGGCCCCCGCAAGTTTGCGGACAAACCGCGTCTTTGTGGTGCTTGAGGGGTGTCGCGGTATAGCGCACTAAATCGGCGTCGCTGGTTGCACCTGCGTTCGTCGGAAGCGTCTGCGTGCACGCCGACTTGTGCATACGTGCGAAACGCGCGTTCGGCCTGCTGCAGATCCTCGCGTGCGTTGCGGGTCTTCTTCATCCTCCGCTTCCTCCGTGGGTTTCCGTTTTCGGGGGGCGATTGCGCACTCGTAGCTCGCGCGTCTGCTATTTATGTATATATATATCTATATTTTGCTCGGTTGCCAGAAGCGGGCTTCCTGGCTTCTGATGTACATAACGCAGTGCGTGCCATCGCTCGGGTCGTCCCGGGTTGTGCTTGGTGTTCGTTGGGGCCCCCGCTTCCTGCGTCGGCTGCACGGCGCATGCGTGCGTAACGGTATATCGTGGGAAGGAAGGAAGAAGCCGCGTAAGACAAAAGGAAAGAAGCAAAAAAAAGAGAGAAAGAAATAGAGCGCGCCTATAGCTGTTACCGTTTCCCCCCCCCAAAACCCCGGCCGACGTGCTGCTGCCGGAAGCGGTATACAGCGTTACCCTGATTTATTTGTTTTACCTTTTTTTTTCTTCACGTGCATGTATGCGCTCGCCTGCCCCCCTAAAGTGCAGCTACGTGCGTGAGGCCCGGCCGGCGTCGTCTGTTATAGCGTGTCGTCTGCTCGCGCGCGCACCGCTAACGGCAGCCCTGTCCTTATCATGCCGCCTGGTGTCGGTGGGGATTAGCGACGCGTCGCTGCGTGCGCCTCCTATCCGAGAGCACGGCGTCGCGCTCTATACAATGTGAGGATGTGCGTGCGTGTTCTTCGGGAAGCCCTGTCTGTGTAAGTTGTGGAACGAGGGGTGGGTGGTAAGGGTAGGGGGCGGTTACGTTTGCAGAAGACGGAACCGCCCTTACCGGTGGGTCGACAGAAGCGACGAAATTCCGCGTTAGGGGGCGCTGCGTGCGGGCGTGACCGATGACCCAGTCAGCTGCACACGGCACTACTGCCAGCTCTGGTCTGGCACTGCCGTGCTGTTTCCCGCCGGCGTCATTTTTTTTATATAGAGATGTCACGCTGTAGAGTAGGCAACTGCCAACTAAGACCACAAAAGAACCCCTCTCCCCGCTTCTCCGCCTTACCCTCTCTCCACCGCTAACTCTCGTTGCGTGACGACTCGTTAGCGCTGGGCCTTACGGAAGTTGAGGACGAAGGACGGAAAGACACACATAAACGAGACTATAAACAAGAAAAGGACGCGACGCGCGTGTGGGTTGCGGAATTGGCGACACCTGCTCGTTAGCGTAAGGGCAGGTGGAAGTGAGGCGGTGCGTTGATAACGGTCTGGACGACCGTGGGAAAAAACCATTCGTTCTATGCGGGGACTCGTATAATGGGGTTTCTCTGTATATGTCTTTTCCGTCCCGTCTCTGATTGGTGGCTTGTGTGTTCCACTTCTCTTTGTTTGGGGTGGTAGTTATTGTACAACTGTTCTGGTATGGTGGAGTGTTTCTTGACTTTGTCTTGATACGTGGTTTATACGCTTTTCCGGTGCTGCCTGTGTATTTGGACGGCCTTTTCGAATTCCTTTCACCGTTGGCGCTGCCGTACAGATTCGCAAAGCGAACGCGGCTGATGATTGAGGGAAGTTGTCTATGAAACGATGTGGTGGCACATGTGGGCCAATGCTCTCCTGCGTACACTGATATACGTTGGTATGCAAGTTTACTGCAGCTACAGGGCCGGTGCCACCGGGAAAGGGGGAAGCAGCTGCACAAAAATTCATCCCCCTCCCCACTTGAGGTAACTCATTAGTTATGAGTATGTCCTATTGTATGAAATTTATGGCACCGCCGCCCCTGTGCATTTAGTAATGGCTTAATTGCAACTGCATGTCTGTGTCGTTCAATATTATTGGCTTCAGTAATCGGAATGGGCACGTCAATTTTTTTTTTTTTTTGCTGGCCTCACTGGTATTTTAGTAGGGACACTTCTGTAAGGAAAAAAAAATCTGTAGAGGTCGTCGTTTAAAGTCGGTAAAATTTGCCGAATTCTGCAAACCACTAGACACAGCGTCATGGGGAAAAAGGAAGTGAACGATATTGTTACTGCTGACCTTAGTGTTCTCCTTGACGGCCAGAAAGACGTCAGAACGGATAGACCTTCTTGCGACAAGTGACCGCCAGCTTGAGACAGCCGATCGGAAAATCGGTGGGTGCCCGATGGCACTGGATATCACACTCACCACTTTTCTGATTGGAGGCGGACGCTCTACCGCTACACCACAGCTACCAACTGAGTGACGTAATGTGCTCCAGCTCCGGGACTTTACCAAGGTGGCTTTCGCTTTACCCGCTCCGGCTTGGGAAAGGTTGTAACTCTACCAATGGCTTCACGTCGCCCAACCCGCTCGTATCAGGGTAGCTAGAGTTGCTGTAACTCTAAGGGCAGCGACAACCGCGCGTCGTCTGCCAAGGAGCGGCCGCCATGTTAGTTTCCGGTGGTCTGCTCCTATCAGGGTACGATCCGGGTAGCGACAACCGCGTGTCGTCTGCTAAGGAGCGGCCGCCATGTTCGTTTCCGGTGCCCTGCTCCTATCAGGGTACAGTCAGGGTAGCGACAACCGCGTGTCGTCTGCTAAGGAGCGCCCGCCATGTTCGTTTCCGGTAACTTCCTCCTATCAGGGTATAATCAGGGTAGCGACAACTGCGCTAAGGAGCGGCCGCCATGTTCGTTTCGGGTGGCTTGCTCCTATCAGAGTGTTATCAGGGTAGCGACAACCGCGCGTCGTCTGCTAAGGAGCGGCCGCCATGTTCGTTTCCGGTAACTTCCTCCTATCAGGGTATAATCAGGGTAGCGACAACTGCGTGTTGTCTTCTAAGGAGCGGCCGCCATGTTCGTTTCCGGTGGCTTGCTCCTAACATGGTGCAATCAGGGTAGCGACAACCGCGCGTCGTCTGCTAAGGAGTGGCCGCAGTGCTCGTTTCCGGCGGCTACACATCTAAAGGGACACTAAAGTGAAAGCAGATCCTTGTATTATTTGTGAATGACTATTTCGCTATACCAATATCACCACCCTAGCCGCGATAAAATGCGCAGAAAGAAAATGCAGGTGATAACGCCACCTCGAAATACCCGCACCAAATGCCGTGACGTCATACGTTTTGACAGCGTCTGGTAGGTCATGTTTACTTCTCAATCGGTAAAAATGAAGTACACGTTGACCTTGAAGAGAGTCACAGACCGAACATACCGAATTTCAAGAAATTTCGTCGAGGCAATGTCGCCGAAACGCGAAAAATTCTCTTCGAAATTCGTGACGTTCCGCGCGAACATTTCGGCGCGAAATTTAAAAGTTAGATACTGGTCTTGATTTGCTCCTTTTACCATATAAGCTGTGTCGGTGGAATAAACGAAATCGCAATTTACAGAGTGTAATTCATCACTCTCAACCGATTCATTGTTTCATTCTCTGTGTTGCCTTTAGCACTGACACAAAAATTTGGCCCCGTGTTTTTTTTTTGTTGCAAGAGGTAGCTTATGACCCACTTATCGCGGATAAAAAAAAAAAAAACCTCGGTTTCAGTGAGTGCGCGACGGTGATTCATTTATATACATTTTTGTAGTGCCCAGTCTCAGTCAGGTTCGGTTTCAAAGAGCACCGAGCTAGGCAGGAGCAGTTCCGGGGGGCAAGGTAAACACAGCTGGCCACGTGACCACGCAAAACTGTGACGTGGGCGCCGTACGGACAGCCAGCACAGACACGCAAAGGGCGCAGGTGCGGAGGAGGAAACGAAAGGTAGCGCAAGCATAATGCGTGTGCCATCAACCAGCCAACGCAAACTCGTGACGTCGGTTTGTTTGCATTGCCCCTTACCTTGATGTCGGCGGAGCGAGGGGCCTCGCATATGGCTTGGGCATGCGGCATGCCTTTCAAATTAATTTAAAATATATTCTAGGCTATATTTGCCCATGATATCTCGTAGATAAGATGATATTGCTTTAGCACAGCTCAGTTTGAGCGTGAAGGAAATATACTGTACAATCAAAAAGGAAAAAAAAAATAAACAGACGACAGTGTGAGCACTAACTTTACATTATCTTTTCTTTCTATTAGTTTCTTTCTGATAAAATTGTCAGTTGTTAGTATGCGCTTGGCTTGTCGCTTTCTTTGTCTTGTCCCTTGGCTTTCTCGCACTATTTTTCATCATCGTTGTGATGAGTACTTGTGTTCTCACGACATGTTTTCTTGTTATTGTGTGCAGGCCACCCGGAAGGTGTCGACCTGTGGCTACCTGTTTGTGGCCCCCGACTGGGACTTCTCGCAGGCGGTCAACCGGACGAGGGTGAGTCGCGGGTCTTCTTTGCGCTGCAGTGCACAAAACTTGCTTCACTATGCAATCGTGTAGGCTTCCTGTTGTCCTGCTTTTTCTGAGCCCGCCAGTGATAGACTGAAAACTCCCTGTTCTAGGTCGGAATTTAGGAAAAGAATGGCGGCTGTACCCACAGCACCACATTACGTTGCGCAAGGGGAATGGCTCCATAATTCAGCTTCAAGGCTTTTCTGCTAGGCTATGCAGCATGTCATTTTACACTCAAACCTCGTTATAAGAAAGTTGCTCCTTACGCCAAAGTAAGTTTGTTATATCCAAAATTCGTTATAAAGGTTCATTTTTAACATTATATTTATTGCACGGTTATATTCTATTTACTTTGTTATAACCTATATTCCGTTATATTTGGGTTCGTTATACCGAGGTTTGAGTGTACTTTTGGCTTTTACTCACGCCAATATAAAGAGATCGTACAAAGGATGCTTGAATTTATCTTTATAATTCCCAGTCATTTGGTTCCCATCAAGATGTAATTGCACATTCTGAACAGTTGGGGGTTCCTTTAAGCTTGAACACTAAGCACTTTGTCTGTAACTTGTTCCTTTTGCAGAGGTGGCAGAGGCGCTGGTTCGTCCTCTACGACGATGGAGAACTGACTTACTCGGTGGATGAGCATGTGAGTGTTTGTTTGTAGATAACTGAAAGGCATGCGTCTCCTAATGTTTGTCAGCACAACGGACGCTGACAACTAACATGAACGGTTTTTCGCTTAGCAAAGTGCTTGCTCAGCAAAGCTCACGAAACACAATTGTATATTTTCATTTACAAGCAATCGCACCTCAATAATCATTCTCTTCATCCTTGTATAATTTCGTTCTTGATAAATAGTGCCAAATACGAAGACACAAGTAAAAGGGAAACAACATTTCGACTCTCATCTGCAGTTTTCTGACGGAACACGGAAATGAATGTTTCTTGAAACATCATCTGGTAGACAACGCATAAATTCCGTAAAATACAAAGCAAAAATTTGAAAGTCATAAATAAGTCTACCAAAAAAAAAGAAGCTAATTCTGATGCAGTCACACGTGAATCGAAATTCAGAGGCATGGGAAAGCCCAGCTATTGCTGCTTCTTTAATGCATCTAATTTACGCACCATGCAGTTTACTGTTAATATGCCTTTATATCGTACCACTGCATTTGTACTGCTCATTGACACTTATTGATTGCTCCATTCAGGGCTCGTATGTTATATGCGTTTACCCTCTTGTGCCCATATCTCATCATCATTCATGGGCAACATATATGTATCTAGACCCATCGCTACATGACAATAACATATTGTTTTTCTGCTGAGATGTCATGATAATGCTGAGGATCCCAGAGCTGCCAATTTGGAGGCCGACCTTCTCACCGAATTAAAATACCGAAAGTGTTTGCCAACATTTACCAGTTGTATATTGTTGGTATTGTCCATGGTGTGTTAAGATATAGTGGGAAAGCTGTTTCACATTACTGTTCCTCCGTGCAATTGACGCACCCCGTTGCACAACTGCATACTTCGTCATTACTCCACACGATCCGGCGGGCGTAAAATGAATTGTATGATTTGTCCTCTTCCAGCCCAACACAATCCCGCAGGCGGTGATTGACATGACCAAGGTAGTGGCTGTGGCTCATGCCGAGGAACTCACCGGGAACCAGTTTTCCATCGCCATCACTACCCCGGAAAAGGTCCACTTTGTCAAGGGCACGGGCCGCGATGACAGCAAGTGGTAAGTGATACTTTGATCAGCAGGTATTGTGCCAAATTTATTCTCCAACCACAGTATGTTGTCACAGTCTACCTCGACAGTGAGCATGATTGTATCTGACCCTGCACTCCGGTGTAATTGACTTGTCAGGGCACTCCGTTGGCCGAGTGTGTTCTGCATGACAACTTACAAATATGCAGGGTCCCATGTTTGTAGAACTTTACTGATGTTATCTGAGGAAGCTTCAAATGCGTAATGTAGCGGAACCAACAAGTACAGAGAAGGATCCACAGAGGACGGTTCTCAGAGAATCTGTGTACCTGTCTTTTCCGCTACATTATGTATATAAGTCGGAAACAACTAACCCGAATTTCAGCTTCATGTGAGAAGATACAGTTTTGAGTGCCTCGTATTTGTAAATAGCAGGCTTCGCATCGTATGTGATCCTCTGACCGCTTTTTGAATGAAAAAGCAGAAAGATGGGCTGTGCATGTTCTGACATATTTTGGTCTGCCTCTTCAAGGCATATCCATATCAATAACTATTACTGATTTGTCAGTTTGTGGCATTCATCGCACTTCATGATGTTGGGTGACCCAAACTCGCGCAGGTGGTTTGACGTGCTGTCCCAGTTTCCGAGCAACATGGTGCGCAGCAAGAACAAGCACAACGCCTGCAACCTGACACTCACCAAGTCGGCTCCATCTGTCAACATCCTGTCGTGTCAGGTTAGACAAGCTTTAGCTTATAGAATTTTGCTTGTGTGTTTTGGTTGTAACATAGTTTTGATGAGCTGCTTGGCCTTAAAATTGATTTTTTCAGATGCATAAACGTAATTTGTATGCATTCTTCTCAAGCACTAGAAATTTCTGAGGTTCATATGCCCCGATTTCGTATACGTTTCACTCAAACCACAATGTAATGATCCCAGATATAAATAAATATAGGTGGTAATGAAGTAAATTAAGAATAGTCTTGCAAGAGCTCTAGTGTTAGGGATATACCTTTATAACAAATTTTTGGATAGAACAAACTGATTTGCTGAATGATGCAACTTTGTTATAATGGAGGTTTGAGTGTAATTATATAAAAGAAGCGTTAGGTACTGCCGACACATTGAAAAATTTTTTTTCTTGGTTAGTTTCGATTTCGAATATGGAGTTCCTGGCTGAATTCGTTTGACTATCACTAAAGGACAGCAAGCATAATGTGATGAACTGAAGGATCAACGAAGTGTGAAGGATGGACAGTTTGGCTTTTGGCTCGCTTTATTTTCAAAGCACAGCCAAAATGATAATGACCTGCCTGCATTGTTTCTGCACATGCTGATATCACAATGGCTGCAAACAGCAAAGGCAGTGTAAAACTCTGGTTAGGGAAACTCTCTTGAAGTGTTTTGTCTCCTTGAGCTTTCTGGTAAGCATCTCGTTTAATTGAATCTAGTATTTATTGGCAGGGTAATTTGTCACTTTCATGGATACTGAACATTTATTCCAGGAATTTATTTCACATCAGCACATGAACTAACTAGTGAAAACAAGGTTCACTAAGTGTTCTTTCTGATGGTTCCCTATGCATAACCCATTGAGCCCACTCTGCAGTGAAGGCACTACAGTACTGGCAACTTTGTCTTTGCTATCTCGTCCATGTGCCGATATACGACAGTATTTTTGCGTCTCGCTCTTAAGGGGGCCCCTTACTAGGCCCCATACCAAATTTTAGTTCGACAGTGGAAGTTGTTGGGTGTCCGATGAGGAACATTTTGCCACAAAAATTTTTTGAATCGGTTCATCACGAGCAAAGAAAATGGGTTTTTTGAAGCGGCGTGAAACGAGGATGAGAGGAGGCGAGCTCGAAACCCTTGCCACTCCTCCGCGTAGTCTTCGCAAGCCTAATCTCTTCCCCATCCTCTCAGGCATCCGACCAAGAGGTCACGTGCGCATGACGCGCTCAAACGAGTCCAACCCCCGAGCACACGAGTGGCGTTGCTTTCTTGACCAGCGTTATTTAGTGGTCTTCTGTCTGCTTCTGGGGGATGGTTTGGAAACGCTGGCTTAGACGTGGTAGAATAGATGAGCACAATGAGTGCGCGAACGCGTAGGAGCGTTCCAGTTCCACGGTGGCCGTCTGCTCGATGTGCTGACTGCGGGTACACGAACGCATGCGAAACGCCGACTCATTAGCCCCACATCTCGTTGCAATTCACGGGAGAAAAATGGAAAAAAAAGACGCTCACATTCTCTTATTGCATTTCATTATTTATCTATAGCTTTATTAATCTCTTCAAGCAACAAATTACATAACCTACGCGGGCCATGCTAGATAATTTTCGCCATGTCACATGCCACCGTTTGCAACGTCAGAGCAGAGTCGTCTATGTAGAGGACCAACGTCACTGCATTGCTGTGTACGTACAGCCATTCATACGCACACTTCATGCCCTCATTCTCTAGGCGCGCGCCGGCAGAAGGGAGGGGGAGCAGCGTTCATCTTGATTTTGACCCATTTCCGCACATAGCGTTGCAAATTTTGGGAGACGTGATCATGAACGCCTCGTCTACGCATTGCACTTGTCACCTGAAAATTGTCATACCTGGTGAGTGGTCCTTCAAAGGTTTCAGGGAGGTGTCTACTGAGATCAGGAATTCAGATGTGTCCTGAAAACAAGATGTAGATATTCCATATATGTTCTCTGTAGACTCAGTGTAGGGCTGGCTTGAGAGATGTGTCAGCTTTAAAGTTTAAATACAACTTTTTTATGTGAATGCAGAAGCAGTATGAAGATCATGGACTTGGGAACAGGGAGAACTACCGCAATGGAAGCATAGACGTGCAGCCTGCTCAGCAGCCGCTGGAGATTCGGAGCAACGGAACGACGAACACAGTCTCAACAAACAACCGCGAGGGTACTGCAAATGTTTCCTCCTTTTGTACTTTTGTGCAGCAGTGATGTTTTACTTCACCATTCTCTATGCAACATTTAGATTTTATTGTTTCTTTTAGGAACATTTGTATGTCTGCTTGAGCTCATAATTTCTTTTTTTCTAGAATGTTTTGATATCGGAATGCAGAATAAATACAAAGGTTTATTGCTTCCCAGTATACAAGGCTAAAAAAATAGTGTCGCATCTACAATTCAGCTAGAATTAGGTCCTTATAATCATCCATATGTAATCCATATGGTATCCGTATGGGGCCAGCATAGTATCCCTATGTTCTTCCATATGGGGTCCATATAGTATCCGTGTGGTAATGGGCTCGTGAATCACAAGCTGGACATAAAATGTCTGTAACACTGTTGCTGTGGCTTGAGGAGTCTGACAGTTTTTCCAACACGGTCTTTTATTGGCAAGCCTCATTCCTCACGATAAAGTCGCCTTATACTTTGCTTTAATGTCTGCCTGTTGTTTTTTGAGGTTGTTGGCTTACTTGACTTGAAGTGTTCTGTTATATGTGATCCAAAAGAAACCTTTGCAGTAAGTGTTGACCTTTTAGTCTGAATAATAGATGCTGTCAAATTATGCCATTTCTTTGTCAGTCTGATCTCACGCACTATGAATATGACACTGTTGCCAGCGCTTCGCATCATTGCCGCTTTGCAGAATTTAGTGTTTACGAGGCTGTCATAAATTCTGCACATTCGTGGTTTGTGTTGTGCACCATATGAACAACTCAAACATAAAGCCTCGTTGTCATTTCTTTTGGGCACTTCGCCTTTCTGGGGAATTTCTAGATTTATTGTCTTGTTTCACACTTTGTGTTGCCTCTATTCTGGGTGGTGTAGTTGGAGCATTTAATCTGTGCATTTGCGAGCTGTCATTTAAAGAATAAATGGATTAGCCGTTGCTGTTTACTAAAGCTTTTATAAGTTATAGTAGCCACTTTGTGCTTTTTATAAGTGATTTTAACCTGCTCGAAGTTTATTTAATACATTGGAATTTTTCAGTGCTGCAGTAATGTAATGCTATCTCATCATTATTTTTTCTTGCAGCGCATGTTCCTCACAATGGAGTGCCACTCTGCAGGCTTGACAGGTGCGTCTGCTTGAGGCCTATTCTTTGTAATACTGCATAAAGTCGTGATTAATTCTTGTCAAAATGGTTTTCGCTTCATTTCAATCAAGTTGCAGGCAGCAGGAAAGTGTCACCAACATACAGGAAGAACACAACAATTTGACTTTTATCAAACTGGAAAATGGAAAATTGGATGCTACATTGTAGACAGTCTTGTTGTAGTATCTGTATGGTCTTCCATATATATACTACAAGATCTGGTAATTTGTTATATTGAGACAAGTTACTACTGTGTTTAGCACCCTGTTGCAGTCAGAAGCAGTTCTTAAATCTTACATAATTAGGTTATACCGATTGACTTTATGTTTTTGCAGATTTGCCCTTTCACTTTTTATAAAAAGCTCAGGGGATCCAAGTTTTGCAGTGTAATTGCAGCGCTTCTTTAACAGTTGCCTCTTATCATTCTCGGCAGTGGTGGGAGCAACAGCAGCAGCAGCGTGGCCGCCTACACTGATGCGGATGCACTCGCCAAGAGCCGTAGTCGTCGCTACCTCAAGCGGGAGAGCCGGGGGCTCAAGAGCCAGCGGAGCCGCTCGGACGGCGTGGCCAAAATGGTGCCAGCGTCCCGTGCTTCAGAGCTGTTGCCGGCGGAGTGGGCCGGAGAGCGGGACCACCCGCGAAGCGGGTCTAGTGGCAGCCCGCCTCCGTGTCCTTTCCTACACAACCCTGTCTACCTTCTTCTGGCAGAGCCACATGCCAAGGCCACCTCTGGCACCAAAGAGACCAAGACAAGTGAGTTGCAGTGATCTCACATAATACGTTTCACGGATAAAATGGTGACATTTCAAGCTAGATTCTGTAGTCCACAGCGGTGCTGTAGTAGTTGCGGTGGACTACAAAATGCACATAGAAAGCACACATATTGCTAAGCGCTCAGTCGCATATAATCATCAACTGCAAAAGCATCTACAAAGTAAGCAGCTGTGCAGGTTTGCAAGTTGCCTTACGGAAGTGTAGTAGTCCCGTTACTTATTCGCTAAAAGAAGAATTATGGTGTAGAGGGGACACTTCACGACAGTGCTTGCACTAGGCATTCTAGGATACTTTGAAACGGCCAATGATATGTGCGCAGATGTTACTTTTTGAGCGATAAGGTTGAGACGTGCACCGAGATCCGAAGCCAGGCTGGCAAATGAGAGAGCGGTGCGCGCGGGGTTTGATTAGGCATCGCGTTCCACTCTTGTAGGTGAAGTTCAAGAGTCCTGCGGTTTTCCTAGAAGCAAGTTGCAACATGTGCACGTAGATGGAAAATTTATTGTAGCTTTCAGTCATTCTTTATTCTTTATTCTTTATTCGAAGTATACCTGCAGCGCCCGGAGGCGTTATAGCAGGGGGGTTACAGATTCGAAAGAAACAAATTTTCATTTACAACAGACACTTGTACACTTGTGAGCCCATTCCTCTCATGTATTGTTCTGACAAAAAAAGAATATGCAAAAATTCCAGTCCTGGGACGGTATTCCTTCACTTTAAAAGGATGATCAATTCGATTTGACAAATAATACGGCGTCTGTAAATACATATCCTTATTGATTCCAGTTTTATTATTAAATATTAGATATAAATGTTTTAATCACAATTTTCTTCTACGCGATGAAAACAGCTCCCAATTCAATTCTTGTTTCATAGCAGTAGAGCTTTCCCGCCATTGATACCGTCCCAGGACGAACCTTGCCGCCATGTTCTGTATTTTTTCTATCTTATCACTAAGATATACCTGCGCCGGATCCCACACAGCGCAGGCGTACTCTAAGACTGGTCGTACACACGTCAAATACGCAGTCATCTCATGTTCGTGCTTTTACATTCGTGCCATTCGTTGTTTGGTTTTTGGTTTCGAGCTCCTGACTTCTTGAGTTCTTGGTTTCATGTTTGTGACGTACATTGCTGAGTTAATGCTTTTACATTCTTGATGTATGTTTCTTAGCTCTTGCCTCTACATCCTTGAGTTCGTGCTTTCGTGTTCCTGAAGTATGTTAATAAGTTTCCTTTTAGCTTTATGAACTATGTTCTAGAGTTCTTGCCATTACGCTTCTGATGTGTAGTTCTTGCTTTTGCATTCTTGACTTGGGTTCTTGAGTGCTTTCCTTTATATTTTTGTCGTACACTCTTTGAGTTCTTGCATTCATGACATACATTCTCATCGTTCTTGCTGCTTCTTCTTTGCCAGGTGTGCCGACGGCCCAGCAGCTTCTGTTGAGCCGGTGGCAGAATGACGCCAAGGGACCCAACCTCCTCCACCAAGAAAACCACCGGTCGTGGCGGACAGACGAGAGCTCGCGGCGAGACGGCGGGGACGGGGGCTGTGCCGTGCCCCACTCGCCTCCTTGTCGGGACCTGCCGCAGTGGAACGTCATGCTTCCCGGCAGTGGGACCTCTCACGAAAAGCACGCGGTGAGTTGTTGTGGGTGATGGAGGTTTTTTTGTGTACTGTAAGATTTCGCATATTAGACAGTCAGTATAAGGAGCGTTCAAATAGGCTACTTTCTGCTTGTGTTTCTACTTATGCTGATGGCACGTTGAAAAAAGAACAACAGAAAACTAGTTGACAATCCAGCAGTAAATGTCAGCGGAATGTCATATTATATAAACTCAAACTGTGCTTGACACAATATACCAGAGTAGAAACATACAGGACGAATGCGGACTAACAACTCATTTATCGAAATTGCAAAAACTTGCCTCCTGGAACAGTGGGCACTAACAGTCATGACCGCATTTCGACAGCACGCTCCCTCGCCACCATATCACCTCTGTCTGTACAAGAAAAATCGAGCTATTTCTTGGAAAGGTGCGCTGATGTATTGCTGACGCATTTATGGGGGCCATGTTTAGTTATTCACAAGGCTTACAGGATTTTCATGGGCCCTTTGGTCCATTGCCTGCCCTGACACCTTCGTGCTACATACTATGAATGGGCTTGCACTTCTTCACACATTTGCTATTTGCTACACTAAATGGGCACGTGCTTCCCACTGTCATCACATAGTGAGTTAGAATAATCTATTAACTTATTAATACACCTCCTGGGCGGCCCCACATAAACAATACCGCACATAAGGGGAAATTCATAGACCACTTCTGTTCTGCAAGGTTCATACACAGTACATTTCAATACACTTGTTTTTCTGTGTTCATCCTGTCTGCTTCGACTCTGGTGTCATGTCATAAGTGCAACTATCCCAGTTCAGTTTATTTCTAATGAAACTCTTGTTAAATGGAGCCTATTATCTTGCTTCCTTGAGGTACCAATTAATGAAAGTGTAGTGGAATTGCAGTATGCTTCAAATAAAGTCTTATGCTTTTTTTCTTTTTTAATGTTTTCAAGTAGCTAATGTTCATGCATTAAAATGCTAAAATAATATCATCCTGTATTCTTTCATTGAGGAGTATCTCTTACATCCTAATTGTCATCATAGGAAGCTAAAAAATGTGTGGTTTCATCAAAAACCTGGCTTTCGATTGAAGGCCTTACCATTTAGCTAGCTGGTCTGGGCGTAAGGTATGTAATGGCCATGTCGTGTGCTTGTGCAGTCGAGAGGTGTTCCCGACGGCTGCGGTCAGGGAAGCGGCACGTTGGATGCATCGGCGTGCGACGGTGGGATCGGCCAGCTCATGGGCGACAGTTTGCCGGAGGTACGTGGGATGAAACCTGGTGACTTACTCCTCTTTCATCTATCCAATGTGCTCGTCTGCTTTGAGCTCCATTTCTTTCACTTTTTAGATGCATCGCCCGCGTGCTTCACCACTTTTCACTCTTGAGATATGCGACTTTATTGAGCATTATGCATAGAAGTAAAGCTTGAATTAGGAATAACTGCAAAGGCACACCATGGGGGAGAGAGAAAGAGCGATAAAGATGCAACGAAAAGCAGGGAGGTTAACCTGACGCATGTCCGGTTTGCTACCTTGCACTGGGGAAGGGATGAAGGGGAGAAAAGAGGTTGTAGAGAGAGAAGAAAAGTACACACAATCACGGGCACATTCGGGGGTGCACAGGCAGAAGCTTATCAATCCAGCATGCGTGTCGTCTACGTAAAAAATAACTGTGCGGATGTTTGATCTCCTCATGCAAGTTAGTCGATGGGTGATTCATGCATTCGCTGCCGCTGTTACAGTCGACTCCTGTTAATACGGAGCTGTCGCATTCACTGAGTCGCCTTTCTAGCGAAACTGTGACTTTTTTTAACCATGAGCGAACGATGCTCGATGCAGGATCTGTTTGTCAAAAAAGGCTGGCTGATGCGGCTCGGCCCGGATGGCGAGTGGTCGAAGCACTGGTTCGTTCTTCGGAACACCTCTCTGACGCACTTCAACGACCCCTCTGCGGAGGACTCTGGTGAACCCAGTGCCACCCTTGACCTGTGCATGGTGCACGAGGTCAGGGAGGTCGACCTGGATCGCAACTACGCCTTTGTCATTACGGTGAGCACCGCCAAGTCACTCCAAGGCAGTGGTGTGATTATGGATAAAAGACGGACATCGGTTCATTTTTAGTGATATCTCGACATTTTTTCTACTGGGAGTGGTCAGTAAAAAGTATTGTGTTTACGCTCAAACCTCAGGGTAACAGACCGTGATATAACAAACTATTGGTTATAACGAAATAAATGAAGAATAGCCTTTCAATAGGCACAGTGTTAAGAAAGTACTTTTATAACAAATTTTCGGATATAACAAACTTATTTTCGTGTAACATGCAACTTGGTTTTAATGATGTTTGAGTGTATTTTAGTATAAGGCAGTCCTAATTATACGGCAAGGGGGGAGCTGTAGGACCTCAAGAAAGAGTAAACAGCTTCGCATCCTAATATAGGCTGACAATCTTTCAAGAATATTTACTTGAATTTCCAGCTTTGAAGTGCACGAAATGCAACTGTGTGACCACGTAATTGTGAGCTATCGTCATTTAATGCATCAGTGCTCTCCTATGGTACACCCAAAGTTCCCTGTCATCGGTTCCATCCAGTGAGTTGAAAATGCAGCACTTCTTAAAAAATATTGGTGCTCAAGCATCGGCTACCCACTGTGTCACCACAGATGGAGATGCATGCTCCAGACACCCCTGACGGGGTCAAGGTTGTATTGTGGAAGGCCATCCACTTGACGTAGAGGTGTCTCACATGGTCCTTGAAAGGCTTGTTCAGATACACGCATCCAGTTGCTGTAACTGACTTGTCATTCCACAAGTGATGGCAGCTGGACTGGCGTCTTGTGTCGCTTCTTCATCACCTCTTCGGTCAGGTGATCCTTATGAGGAGTATCCAAAAGCTGTTGAGAGGGAGCATTGATTGGTAAGCAAACAGGGCTCCGGGATGTCAGCACCGCAGTCATGATGAAATCTATGACAAGTGCCTCAGTCATCCAGGCATTTCTGGGCATTGTTTTTTATTTTTAGCGCAATGTAAGCTGGCAGCTCATTCCCGTCAGAGGTGCATGCTAACATGTTGGTTATCCACGCTTTTACACACTTTTTCGAACCTATGTGCACTTAGTGATTACCTTTTGTGAGTAAGGTTTCAGCTGACAGCACGTAAAAAAACCTCTGAGTTTTCTCAACGTTTTCGATCTGGCTGAGAGGGATGTTACGCCCTCTTCACAATGCGATGACTTGACATGGAAAATAAATTACGCCATCTCCCGCTAAAAAGGAAACCATGAGTAGATGCGAATCAGCGGGCACTTACGCCTACACTGGGGACAGCGTTGACACTGTCGCTCATCGCAGCGTTGCGCAGGAGAGAACCCTGGAGAGGCACAAAAAAAAATGTAGTGATGGACTGGTGTTTCCTACTGGAACATATCGCTGCTAACGGGCAATGAGAGACAAAAGACTCGGATTAGACATAGAGGCCGGCAGTCTGCTTTTGTGGAAATTTTGTGGGCACTGGCAGATGCAGCGACATTGCCGTCACGAAATGGCCATGAAACACATTGTTGAGCTGGTCCCCGCTGGCGCATTTTGTGCTCGACTACGTTGAACTTGTTCCAAGTGGAATGGAAGTGGGGACGCCCCCTCTCGTTGTGAGAGCTCATATCCAAGGAAAGGTACTTCGCACACTGAGGACAGCTTCGCCACATCTATTTTGTGCGCCCTAAGCCTGCTTTCGTGAGCGGAACTATCAAACGGAAGCGAGGCCTCAGCTGGAAGTCGATCAGGAAAAGTTTCAACACGCCGAAAATGGGAAAACATTTGGTCCTTGATGACAAGCTTGCAGCTTGCTTTCAAGCAGCTCTGCGTAGGCCAAGCTTGTCTTTGTAACGGCTCTTGAAGCGGCATGTGATCAAAGTATATTCAGAAGTGACCTTAAAGATAGCATCACCGGAGAAAAGGAACTGCCAGCAAAATAAATTTCGCTATCTAGGGGGTGCCTTGTGCTCGCCTTTATTTCTTCGTGTGATTGTCATAACTTGCCACAGTTTTAATGTATCATTCAAAAGCGCTGCGATTTGATCTTAAGTAAATGAAACTTCTATATTCATGTTCTGTAAGTTCGACTACTTCGCGTAGTTAAATTCTGGTGTGAACCACCAAATATCAAAGACTGTTAGAAAAATATTTGACAATTCAGATATTTACATGCCAAGAATAAATAATTAAAATGAAATGATGGTGGGGATGATGTCAAATGATGACGATGATACTCGGAATGACATTAATTAAGGTGTCCTAGTCTACCCTTATAAACACTTATGTGCTTACAGCTTCGCTTTCCCAGTGGTTTTAGGGCAGGGAAATGAATTATTTATTTTTTCTTGCTTTTTTCTTTCGTTGCACGAAAAAGCTGTGGGAAGCGGATGAGGTCATCCTTTGTGCCGTGACTGCTGGCATTCGCACGAACTGGGTGCAAGCCATTCGTCAGGCCGTGAGAAACCTAAGCAGCATGACAATCATCTCGAAAGACGTACCACCACCTGGTTTGGGGACGTCTACTGTGGCAACACCGACGGTGCCGCAGGTGGTGTCTTCGCCAGCGCCACCCACACTCGCAGCTTTGGAAGGGAGGCCTCCCCACGAGACGTCGTCGAGCGACGACCACTCAGAGTATTTCTCCATCGTCGACGAGGATGAAGAGGACGTCGTTGAGGATCCGTCGCGGACGCTTCCACCATCTCCACCACTCAACCGCACAGCGATATCGAGGTACGGTTTGCGTGCAGGGTGACGGATGGGCAACATGTTGTTTAGTGTGTGTGACTAACGTGGACCGAGTCCACACTTGTGATATGCCAGTGTGGTGGCTCTCATCAAATGGCTAGCTTCAAGGAATGAATGTGTTGCCTCATAGAAGCAAGTGATCAGTTATTAATTGTTGGACTTACTCTGAAGTATACACACTTAAAGGTTGGAACAAGGTTTATGCAGACTTAAATGAAGTACGAAATATTGTCACCCATTGTACTATAATTATATATTAATGAACCAAGACACAAGAAACTTAGCAATGCACAGCGCTATTTGCTAGAGTGCTATGGATTGTTATCTGTAGTTCTGCGTTTTGTCAGATCTGATGTGTCAACAGTATTTCTCCATCCGTGATGTGCATGGCGTGTGCTTCCATGATGTGCAGGGTGAAAGAGCGAGCCCGGTCCCGGTCAAACTCGCGGTCTCGGCAGAGTCGGCGGCTCCGGTCGCCGCAGTCGACTCAGGGAGGCGAGCCTGCCGGTACTGGTTTATTGCAGGAACCGGAAGAGACGGCTCACAGTGACCGTTCGAGCAGCTGGGACCCCACTTTGGTTAGTGGCACATTTTATCGAGGGCAATTAACAACTCTGCGAACAGATTATCCTTTCCGAAACACAGAGTTACTAGAGGCAATGGACAGTAACTGTAATGGCAGCTATGATGCAGTGCGTAATCAAAGCATTGAAAATGTGTTCTTCAAAATTCTACCAACCTGGGTGTTGGTTCCAAGGGTATCAGGGTGTAAGGACTGACACCTTGTTTCTTCTAGGACCAACACCTTGGTTCGGTTCCCGGACCAGGACAAATTTTTCGATTGAGAAGGTTTCCTTTTTGAGAAGTCTGTATCTGCAGTTAAACCTTCTTGTACCGAGCCTCCATATAACAAACACCTCGATGTAACAAAATTTTTCTATTCCCCATCGTTACTCCATAGCAGCACATGTATTTGCGACCTTTATGTAACAAAGCAACAGCGGGAGGCATCTTTTATATAATGAATTTGTCATTTTGGCACGACCATGCACGTGCTGCGGTTGCCCCGCCGTCGGCAGAGCGCATGGCGTGCTCGTTCTTGCCGCGCACGGAATAATCTGTCCTCTTCCTTCCCCTCCAAACCGAGAACATAAAAAGCAAACTACTTTTACGTTGGCAGTGCCATGCCTTTAGTTAGCCTCGCATATGTATGTGGGGCTGCGCTACATATGGAGGGCACATTACTGAATAGTTTATCGCGGTATCCGTGTAGTTCGCTCGTTGCTGACGCCATGCGTGCATGTACGGTTTCACTGCAACTGAATGGTGTGTTAGACCCCTGACGACTTTAAGCTTTTCCTTTTTTTCTTTTCTTTATTTTCTTTTTGTTAGTGCAGACAGCCGTGTTGTCAGATTAGGCGACGACGATTAGGAGATGTCAGATCAGGCGCTGATGGAAATCTCAGAGACCACAATAACAATGACGGATTTTCAGATCGACTCATGACAGGCTTCCATTTTGCGCCACGCGGCATAGTTCGCGGGACCGTAGCTTTGGCGATTAGCCAGTTAGCTATGACAACAATGCGACGGCGCGTGGAATGCAGTGGAATGAATGCGATAGCAACATCTTGTTTTGTTATACGAATGAAGTTAGGCTGGCAGTCAACTTTTTTTAAATCCGATGTGGAACTCCTACAAAACACCAGTGTAACGAAATACGGTGGCTCCAGGGATAAGCGCTCTTTTCACACAGTCTCTAGCTGAGATAGCACGCGCGCCAGCGTTCGCAACCTGAAGGTCAAAGTTCAGCGCGTTGAAACTCAATCGACCCCACTTTCTCAGCGCGTTTTTTTCATGCTTACAAGTGGTTCCCTGTCTCTATGAGCATTCAACGGCAGTTCTAACACGCAGAGGGTATTATCATATGTGCCCTCCATGTGATAGAGATGGGCCGGCTCATTTCATTTTTGCTTCAGCAGTGTTCGGGCGCTTTTACCCGCTTGTATAAGCTGCGATACGCGGGGGCATATTATCAATGTGGACTTGCTACGGAACATGGGGACGATAGCAAAAACCCACTGAGTGTTCATTTGATAGCTATCGCAATGTGCAGTGCAGTTTTTTTTTACCTTTAAATAAATGTTTTATGTTATCTTTGCCTTCAGTCCTCCATTGGCTTAATGTGTGCAGTGATTTTTGGAATTTTTGTACCGAACCTGCATATGTCGAAATCCTCTATAACTAAATTTTCCAGAAATTTATCAATTTTGTTACATACAGGCTTAACTGTATTCTCTCATGGCTTCATTCTACAAAAGGGTGGTTGTCAATGGTCTCTTTTATAGTGTGTAGCCAAGAGAACACATTGGAAATGGTTACGAATGGCAATTTATGCATAAAATGATGACAGCTATCACTGAAAAAAAATATACAAGTATCTGTGTCAACGTACATGTGACCCTCACCTATTGAAGTTAAGCAAATCATCACAAGATGTTACCAACAGCTTTGCTACAGCCCCAATGAAGTTCACAGCTGTCATAATCAGCAATGACCCTCCTACAGTTGATTCCTTGGCTGCAGTAATCTGCAATTGTAAAGATGAGTTTAAGCGAACAAATACTTTTCAACACATCTGCACTGACAAAAACCTGCGAATCTTGCTTGTCAATTTATCGTAAAGTTGTGGTGGAGTTCACGCCAATCCTGTGCCTTGTGTTTTTCGTTTTTTCAGGGCATGGACGTTGTGGATTCGAAGCCTCCCCTCGACACAAGTCGTTCCACAACGCCGTCAAAGACTGATGCAACTACCTCCACAAGCGTTACTCTGACGGACGCAACGCCAGCCTCTGCGCGAAGGCCTCCTGTAGCACGAAATTCTCGCCGGTCATCATCATTGCGGGAGCTGCGGACGAAAAAGTTGGAGTCCCGGTGTTCCGAACTGGAAGACCAGCTGAGGGCACGTGACCGTGAACTTGGACAGCTGAGGAGTGCCCCACATGGTGCGTCGAGCTTTCTTCTGAGAGGCTTGCCAAATGATGAAGTGCTGACGCGCTCTCTGGAAAACCTAGAAACATTCTTGACCTCCAGCATCGCGAAATTGAGCCGGCTAAAAGAGCAGCTGCGGAAGAGTGCGGAAGAAGGGGCGACTGGAGGCGAGAGCCTTAGAAACATCTGGGGAGAGCTGGAAAGCCTCATTTCCGAGAACAGCCGACGCGTCGAAGCAACGACACGAGCTCTGCGAAACTCGGCTACCCAGGAAGTGGAGGGGAAGTTAGCACGTGCTGCAGAGGAGGCGTGGGTGCTTCGACGCGAGCTGAAAAGATCGCAGGATGCCTTCGACGACCTTGAGCTTCGATGCCTCGCGCTCAAGCGGGACGCCAAGAACACCGAGGAGCTACACGCTTCACAGCTGGCACTGATGACGGCTCGCATTGATGACCTCACAGCAAAGCTCGCCTTGTCGGAGAAAGCACAGCGCCAGCTGCGACAGCGACTGGCACGTGCAGACTCCAAACAAGAGAAGCGACGACTCTCACTCAAGGGCAAGGAAGCCGCTGCAGCAGCTGCAGCGGCCGCTGCGAGTCCTTCAAAGGAGCTGGAGGTGAAGCTAACCCATTTGGAACACAAGCTTGCACTTCTGGAAGAAGCTTTCCAGGGTCCCATCAACGAGGCTGCGTCCGACGCCTCTGCTCCGGATGACCTCAATGCCGACACGCCCACAGGACGGAGGTCATCCCTGGACAGCCTCTCTGGTGACCAACAGAGCCTGCTGCTCCGTGTTCAGCTTATGGATCAGAGACTTCAGTCGGCCCTGGACCAGCCGAAGCCCCTGGCACGACCTAGGATATGCCTCCAGACGGAAGCTCTTGATGGAGGTGGGGCCGGTGATGGATGGAGTAGCTTGTCTTTGGCAACGAGCGTGACAGATCTGCGGCTTCCCGAACACGGCGGCGAGTCACCGCCGGCAAGCTACCGGGAATGTTTAGATTCATTAGATGCGAGGCTTGATTCACTCTTGGAATGGTTACACGAGGCTCTCACCTCGCTCCGCGAGTCAGGCGTGATGGGTTCCTTTCCCAAGCATCTCGTAGACCGCATAGGTGCTAGAGACGCAATGTCAGAAGATGGCAACAAAGACCGCTTGGCGAGGAACCTGTTACTGTTGAAAGACGTCGGCCCAAAGCTGACAGCAGCGGCAGGTTTTCAGATTCACTTCTTTGGTAACTTGGCCACGCACCTTAGAGAGACGTCCCTCATCCTCTTCTCCCTCGAGGAGAGGTTCGATCAAGTGGCGTGCTCGCATGACTTCAGGCTAGTCACTTCGGGAAGCAATAAGTCTTGGGACCCATTGGGAGAGGCCACGGGTCAGTGCCAGCTCACGGAACTAGAAAGCTCGCACTCGGGCAGCGAGGCCGTCACAACTGAGGTCGAGGAACTTGCATCACGCCTCAAGTCACTGGGCAGCGCGGCGGAGCGCTTCAACAAGAGCCGAAGAGTCCTGGTTGTCCAGAGGCTCTCCGAGTGCCTGGATATCCATCCAACGTCTGACTTGGAGCCAGACGCACTCCAGAACGTGGCGGAGCAAGAGGCCGTCCTGGGTGCAGTCATGGAGGCGCTGTCGGCAGCAAGGGCTCATGTCAGTGACACCCTCTGCCAGAGCCTCTGCTCGTACTCGGGGACTGTTTCGGTGTCATCAGCAGACGCAGTGTCATTACTGCGGCAGCTTGAAGGCGCTGTCAGGCAAGAATTTCTGAAGGTGCGCGGAGAACTGCGAGCTTCATGCCTGGCTGAGCTGGAGAGTTACTGCTCCGCGAACCTTCCGCGCGATGTCCTGGACAAAGAGCTGGTTCCTGTGGTACGCGACCTTGCCACTGCCAACTGCGTTTCAGCCGTCCTGAGAGCATACGTGTCTCACGTCGAAGAGGTGGTTCGGCAGTGTGCGAGGGCACTGTGCCGGGACGAGCAGGCAGCAGCAGCACCTTTGCCATCCGCAGATGATGCAGAAACAGAAAAGACAGTGCAGGAGCTGTGCGACAGGGCTGCTGCCGCGGCAGAAGGTGCGCCACATCTGCTGCGCAGCTGGCTGACACGGTGCCTCACCGAAGACGACTCGCACGAAGACGAACTGAGTGCAGGTGTGGCCTGTGTCAACTCAACAGCGGATGTTGCGGACGCGCTGGAGCGGCTCAGTGTGAGACTGCACGAAGAACGGGAGGGTCACCGGCAGCGAGTGCTCGCACTTCAAGACCGCCTGGACGCTACACAGCGGGACTGTGAACGGCTCCTAAAGGTAGGTGCTCATAGTGTTAGAGATGTATAGTGAAAAATTTGCTGGTAGAAGTTATTCATTTGAGTTTATTTGTTTTGTAATTAATTTACGTATTCCTTTCTATTCTCATGCCAGTTAGCATACAGTATAAAATAATGTATCAAGGATTGCATTCCAAGTGACATTTAATCTGACTTTCTGTTTATTGACCACAAGCTCGGCCAAATAAACACTTTCATCAGAAGATCAAGTCTGCTTCCTTCTTCATGTCACGACCCCGGGACAATATTGGCATTTTCAATATTATAAAAAGCAGATGGAATAGGTTTTCCGAACATTGGTCATCATGTGAGGTCCCTTTACCTTCTTATGGGCCGAGCTCTTGTGGCCGCCACGATTAGTAGTTCTGGCAATACAATGCCCGTTCTAATCGCAGAGGCTGCAAGGCATTTTTGGCATTTCACCTTTTTGTCGACAGATGCTGCTAACAACATTCATGCTGTCACACATGAGCGTTGGATCATGTATCTACTGAAGGTGGTGCCACTGCTCTGCTCAGTACAAACGAATGCACTCTGCAATCGGTAAACTAGAAAAAATTATATTAAAAACCATGACGAATTTCAAAGCTAATATAGAAACTGTAATGTACGCTGTCTTCGTAACAATAGCCTGCTGTGGTTAAAGGTCTTAAAAGTTTCAGACAGTGGGGCTTTTCTTCTTTTTCTACAGTCTGGTTGCGCCACCTGCCGAGGCCTGAGAGAGCAAACGAAGGCATTGGCGCAGCGGGCAACTGAGCTGGAACGCGTGGCTCGGGACGGAACCCTGTGTGAGCGCTGCCCGGCACAGCAGGAGCAGCTCCGGCGCCTCGCCACGGAGCACTCCCGTGAGCTTGCCGAACACGAGGCGTCTGCACGAGAGGAGCTTGAGGGCCACATTCGCTGCCAGGTCGGTCATCCCTCAGACTCGGCTGTTCGAGATGTGCATTTCTGGCACCTTCACGATTGATGCAATGTGTAACACTGTGCACTATGCAATGTGTAACACTCTAGTGTAGCACTATGTACTCCTTGTTATTGTTTGCTCTTCAATCCGTTTTCTGTGCAGCGTTTGAAGAAGCAAACTCGAGTCTTAGTGCTTGAAGCACTGCTCCCTCCAGAGCTGCGGCACTCTGCCTTCCGTTTGACATTTGGATAGTTTTTGTAACATGCAGTCTTCACATAATTTTTAGACACATAGACCACTTCGTACAAGATCGCAGATATCCGAGTTGACATTAAGCGAACGAAATGGACCTGGGCTGGCCACGTGATGTGTAGGACGGACAACTGGTGGACAGTAAGGTCAACATAATATTTACCAAGAAATGGGAAACGCAGTAAATGTAGCCAGAGTTCGATGGAGTGACAACAAGCCCGTAGCCAAGAGAAAATGTCCTAGCCCCCCTTCTACTCCCAAAATTTAAATGGAGAGGGGTGTTTTACAGAGATTAGATAAAGTAAATACAGGTGTTTTTTGAGGCCTTCATCAAGTGGGTAACCTGCCCCTTCCCCAAACGAATTTTTTTTTTTGCTAGGGGCCAGAGTGACAAAATAAAGAAGTTCGCAGAGATAAAACAGAATCAGCTTATGATAGATAGTGCAAACTGCACATCATTAGAAGAGGCCTTTGTTTTGCAGTGGACTATAACAGGTTGAGAATGATGTCGATTATTATTAGTGGGCCACTTTACATGACTCAATGTTCCCCACATCTGGAGACGGCCTTTCAAGAAATATATTGAAAGATAATAAATGAGCATCAATCGTGAGCTTTGGAGAATCTGTGTTAAGATCTAAATGCGTGAAAGACTTAGGTTAGTGCTGTATCTATCATCGTCAGCATGTTTCGTACATTGCATTGATTTACTCCTACGGTATGTGTGTTTAGGTTTGTGCGTCTCTATGTGTTCTTGCGTGCATCTGCACATTTACGTTGCTCACATTTCAGGAAGCCAACCACCAACAAGAAGTGCAGCGGCTAGAGGCAGAGCTGAAGGCGGCGAAGAACCAGCTACAGCGTCTTCAGGTGGGTGAATGACTGGATATTTTGATGTTTTGAAGGTGCCCTGCGACACCTTTCTAAGTAGCCATGGAATGACTTGGCAAAAGGAGCTTATTGCCTCACGAATTGACCGCTACAAAAATTTTTAGAATCCGTCCGGTACCAGCAGAGCTACAAAGACATATCGCACACTGCAGTTAGTTTCTCTCGTGTCGACGAATGCGCTAGAGGCTAAGCAGGGTGGGATGGCATGGAGAAAGAAAATTATGTCGCGTGCACCTCATGACCTTGAGCACTTTTTCTCTTTTCTTTTTCTTCGAATATGCCGCTTTTCAGTGCGATCGCGCGTGCAGCTGCGGTCACATCGCTGCCTCCCGCAGTGGTCCCAGTAACCCCCAAGCGCGCCACGTTCAAATCAGCTAACCGCATGATGATTGCGCTTATGACGTAGTGATTTTTAAGTGCATAGCATCATTCGATGAGAGAAAAGATGGCGATTTTTAGCTGACTGAGAACTTATTCTAAATTTCAGGCCGCGTGCTGTGCTAGAATATTTGGGTTGCATGTTCTCGGGAGCCGTGACTACTCATCGGCAGCATTGTCACACCATGCTCAAAAAGTGTCGCAAAGCCCCTTTGAGGAAAATATGGAATAGGAACACTAAATCAGTTCGTGTACAAACATGCTATTTTAAATATTTTATTTTTGTTTATCTCAACATTATTGTATTGATGAGACAATTCTTGTAACATTCAAACCTCAGTAATATAACAAAAAGGGACATGATGAAAAGCTCTTAAGCAGGTGGTGTATGCTCAAGCTGGCATTTCGACAAGTGGACTTGTGTTCTTGGCCGCCTTGAGAAATACTAGTCTGTTTGTCAAAATGGCTACAGCGTACACCCCCATTTATGAAATTTTCATCGCAAGCTTTCATTTTTCCCTTCCTGCCTTTTCTTTAAGAAGGGATATGGCTTGTCTTTTGTGTCCTTGTCTGCACAACCTGTTTGTTATTTTTTCTTTAAGATGAGCCTTACCGGCTAAGATGTAAGGGCCTGTGGACACACTACCTGCACAGCTGCACTGCATGTGTCAGGACATCTGCCACACGCAAGCGGAGGTTGAAAGAGCGTATTGACGACATGCTCCCGCCCTCTACTTGAACGCGGCAGGTGTCCCAGCACGTGCAGTGTGGCTGTGCGGATGGCGCATGTACAGGGCAGAAGTTGTCTGTGCTGGTCATTTAATTTTGAGTGACCTTTGACCTTTCGTTGAACCAGGAGGAGCAGGAGGAGCGAATCGGCAGCCTACGGGAACTGTACCAGCAGAAGCTGTCCCAGGGGTTGGAGGTCGTGGACGCCGAGGCCGTGCGGCAACGCTGTCGGCCAGAGATGGAACAGCTCAAGGTATTGCCACACGTTGATGTCATACATTGGCTTCAAAAGTTCATGGGACCCGGGCGTGCCACCTCGTGCTAATTTATGTCACGTGTTAAAGGGTCGCAACATAGACTGAAAAAAACTGCAAGAGATTGAAAATTTTAAAATACATGACCGGCACTCGGGAATGAAAAACGTAACTTCTCTATGCTGCAATCGCTTTGCATGAAACTGTGGTCACTGTCAATGCAATCATATATGCTGAGGATTAAGCTCAAAGTACACGTGCATCCGATGCTCACAGAGTCAAAGCAATGCTACTTGCTGCAACTGCTGCAGCTCAAACACTTGTGGATGCAATCACAGCAACGAGGCAGTTCTAAGGCATGCGGGTCCAAAACAGCCCTACCGTTTACCATAATCGATGTGCATGAAATAGCTGTCCTATCACTATCGACGTGATCGTCAGTAGCGACCATGCAGCTCCGAAGCTGTGTGGCTAACGAATCGGTGAATGAAAGGTAGTGAATTTGTGGAAAGGCGCGAAGCGTATTGCCGTTCCTGTCGTTCACTTGTGACGGACTTCGGCTCTTATTCTTCTGTTGGCCTCTCACAGGGCATTAGGGCGCGCTTGTTCAAGGCAACCAGCTGCTCAGCCGTTCCTGAGTTGACCATTCATATGTGTCCCGAAAAGGCATGCGTGCAACAGTTCTTGCTACAGAAATGAATGTTTTCTGCATACACTCAAACCTAATTACAACAAAGTTGCATCTTACACAAAAGTAAGTTCATTATATCCTAAAAAAAGTTATGAAAATATATTTCTTACGCTGTATTTATTGCCAGACTATTTGTCACTTATTTCGTTATAACCAATATTCTGTTATATCCGGGTTCATTATGTCGAGGTTTGAGTGTATGTTGTAGTGCGAAAATGGATTTTCCCAGTTTTTTGGTGATACAAACTTTCAGGTGATTTGAATATTATCGCTCCCTGTTGAGATTGGTATCACCAAGACTTTTTTGTAGCTGGTCAGGTACGCTCATTGCTGGCCCCCCGTTTGTCTAATAGAAGGGCTCGTGGCTTAACGTGTGAACACTCCTTTGACCATGGCCTTTTGAGCACGTACCGATTTACACTACTCGCTCCTTCTTGTCATTGTTTGTCTGCACGTGCAGCGCCTTTGTGAGAAAGGTTTGGCGGCACTGGAGGCCTCGCACGGCCGGCTCGTGGCCCAGCTCCAGGAGCGGCACCAGGCCGAGATTGAGCGTCTGTGTGCCGAGCGAGACCGCGCACTGGCCGAGGAGACCAAGGCGACTCTGGCCGGTGAGTCTCCACGCACTGGTAGGCAAGCCGGTAGGTTCCTGCACGGCCAGCAGGAACTGAGACGACGCCATGGGGCGTTATATTCGTATAATAGTATAGTCGTTAAGGAAAACCTGAAGGGACTGGACAAATGTATTTCATTTAACAGGAGTTTCGTTTACCGAAAAATGGCCAAGGGTGCGCAATACAAAAACGAAATCAATATTGTCAGAAGCTGTAGTTCAATTCGAGCAGCAGTTCCGTTTAACAAATTTTCGTTTGCTGACCGTCTACTGTGGAACCTCGGTGACACTAATCTCTGAGGATTTTCTCGGTGGGCTGCTATATTGTTCAGAGTATGTTCGGACCGAGTAGGACAGTTATGTAAATGCACACACCAATCGCTGACAGTTTGTCGTCGGCTGTCTGCGATTGTTATATTTTCGGGTGGCTACACCTCCCTGATGCAAATTACCGTGACATAGCGTGCGTTCGAGGCATTTCTTTCGCGGTTACTGCAGTGTCGATGCTGACACTAACTTTTCTTCGTTGCAGCTCTCAACGCAATGCAGAGAGCTCATCAAGAGGAGCTACACCGGGAGATCTCCAACTTCAAGGAGGACTACGCGCAGCAGATGCGCCACGGACGGGACGCGGAATGCCTCCAGAGGGTGCACCAGTGCGTTAACGTCCGAACATTCCTCGTGCCTACATTGTCCCCTTTTTTTATCGTGTGCACAGGCCGAATTCCGCGACGATCACTTTTTTGGGGATAAATTTAAATTTTGATATAACGAAATTGATAAAATGGGCTACACTCAAACCTTATTATACCAAAGTCACATCTGCCATGGAAATGCTTCGTTATATCTAGAAATTCGTTATCGACATATACTCGTTAGACTGCATCCATGACAAGACAATTATTCAATTAGTCTGTTATAACCAAGAATTCGTTGTATATGAGTTCATTATATCAGAGTATAATTAGTGCACTTGCTTCATTACATTGAAATTTCTTCATATCGAAATTTGACCCTTTTTAAAGCCAAGTGCGGTTACTCAATGCTTCCTCTTTTTGCACAGGAAGTGCTGGAAGAACGTTACTGTTTACTGTCCCTTTCTCGTGGTTGCAGGGAAGAGCGCGAGCACATCAAGCAAGAGATCCTGTCCCTGTCCGAGAAGTATTCGCTCAAGTGCCTTGAGAAGGCGTCGCTCGAGGAGCGGCTGCAGCGAGCCGGACAGCAGCTGCAGGAGGCCAACTACCAGGTGAGAGCCTGTCATGTTCACCTGTTTGCATACACATGTTTACAAGCTCACATGTTTACAAGTTACATCTCCCATACATTGCTTGGCTTCATTATCTGCTGCTTTTCATGTAGCTCAAGTGTAACGAAGTGAACATTGTCTGGCTGCTTTTGCATTGTAACAAATGTGTGGGTGCGACTACTCAAACCTCGATATAACGAGCTCAAATAGGACGAAGTGTTGCTTATAACGAAATCAATGAAGAATAGCCTTGCAATAGCTATAATGTTGGAACATATCTTTATAACGAATTTTCGGATATAACGAACATATTTTTGTGGGAGATGCAACTTTGTTATAAGGAGGCTTGAGCAGTTCTATACGTAGTGAAGCAACTTGCTTGAGATGAAGTTCGACCGCAGAAGCGAGCACGACTTGCATCTGGAGAAGTGAGTTGATGGCGTCCCGGCGTTGTTTTGCTCGTGGCAGGTGCTGGACTTGCTGGCCAGGAACAAGCAGTTGGCCTCGCACTTGGGCCTCCAGATCCTCCAGCGAGAGCAGGCGGTCACTTCGGACAACTCGGCCGAGGCCCTCGAGGTAACGCGAGCACCGTAATCATCTGTGAAAATTTGGACGAAGGAAAAAAAAAATGTCGGGCTCTACCCACAGCAGTTCCTTTCCGTGCCACAGGGGAATGGTATAGATGCTCTCTTCCAATATTGGCTACAGTCGAACACTTTTATAAGAGGCACTAATATAAGAGACAAATGGGTGCAGGGGACACCAGCGTGCCCACGGTAAAATACAGGGGGATAGGCAACACGAGAATGACGAAGCTGTCATTGCTAGTGTGTGGGAACAATTTTTGTAGATTACAAATACAGTCATCATCAATCATTTTGTTACAAAATCTCATTACGGCTGTACTGGTCGACGATAGCAAAAGGTTAATATGTGTACTACTTATATTACCTAAAAATATAAAGTTCAAGCGAAAATATATTACACTCAAACCTCATTATATGGAAATTGCATCTTACATGAAAATAAGTTTGTTACATCCGAAAATTTGTTTTAAAAGCTATATTCCTAACACTATCTATTGCTAGGCCATTCTTCATTTACTTCGTTATAACCGGTATTTCGTTACATCTAGGTTGGTTATATCGAGCTTCGAGTGTAGCACGACTGCCTTTCATGGCTGAAGAGCAAGTGTGCCACGGTTCTGTGGGCGGAGCTGGCATTTTCTTGTTGGGTTGTAATAGAGCGCAGTTCTTTGACGCCGATGTGCGACTAACTCATTTTTGGCTCATTGTGTTCTCTTCTTTTTTTTTTTCCAGAAGTTGCTGCAGCTGCGGGACAGCCAACTCGTGCAGCAGCGCGAGGAAAATGCACAGATTTTGCACTCCCTGCAGCTCGCCAAGACGGTCAGTGCAGGGTTTTAGGTTCGGTTTGCCGTCTTGAAGCGAACATTCACTTCCTTTCAAGTCTTATGGGGATACTAAAGAGAGGAAAGATTTCTCTCGTATTAGTGAATGACGATTTTGCAACACCACAAGCACTCCACTTACTGCGAGAGCAGTCTTGGCAAGCGTCTTGGCAAGGAAAATACAGCTGGCATCGCTGCCTTTGCTATTGATCACCAGCTTGCCCTGATGTATTTTTTGACGACGTTTACGTGGACCTACGTAATGTTTTGTTATTACAAAAGATTTGCATTGTGTTTATGAGAAACATTGTGTTTTAACATACTAGCGTGTTTCAGAAACTTTTATCGAACCCATACATCTGTAGCGGATGCTACGTTTCTGGTTGACCTCCCTGCCTTTCTCTCAATTTATTCTCTCTCCTCTATCTGCTGGTTCTCATTAAGGTTGTGTTAGACAAGGAAATGAACTCTCCGAAATTTCCTTCATTGCTTCATTAAAAAACGCATGAGCGAAGTGCAGTCACCAGATGAAGCTCGTCTGTCTGACTAGCTCTTCTTCGTTTTGTTTGTCGTGCAGAAGATAAACCAGCTGAACAGCCAGTGCCAGCAGCTGAGCAGCAGCCTGCGAGCGGAGCGCAGCGCCCACCAGGCCGAAGCGCAGCGGCTGCAGTCCCGCCTCGATGGTCTGGTTGCCCCCCCTTCCGGTGCGTTTCGCCTCTTGTAATGCCTTCAGCCGAAATCCAAATACAGTGTACTATCGGTGAACGGAGATCCGTTAAATGGAACTACAGCTTAAAAATGGAACGGTTGCCTCCAGCATGAGTGGTTTCATGCTTGTATTCTCTGCCGTTGTTCATCTCTCCGTAAACAGAACTCCTGTTAAACGGAACACACTTTCCTGGCCCCCCTCAGGTTCTGCCTAACGAGAGTCTACTGTATAATGAATTGCCAGTTATTATGAAATGAATGAAGAATGGTCTTGCCCTTTGCACAACATTGGGAATGGACGTTTTATATAGAACATTCAGTATAGAAAAGGCAGTTTCATATCTCATGCGACTTCATTACATTGGAGTTTGACCACATATATATACACTGAAACCTCGATATAATGAATACCGATATAATGAAATATTAGTTATAGCGAAATAAATTAAAAATAGGCTTGCAATGAATACAGTGCTAGGAATAATTTTTATAACAATGTTTTGCATATAACAAGTTTATTTTCTTGTAAGATGCAACTTTGTTATTATGAGGTTTAAGTGTACGCATTGCCAGCACTTGCCATGCATCGCAACTTAGCGCCTTGATCGGTTGTCTTTTGAAGACGTATTTTCAGGCTAGTTGGTTCATGATAGCTGCAACACAGTGCCGGAAAACACAAGCGATGAAAAGACATCGCTTGTGTTCTTTGGCACCGTTTCAGTGCTGTCATCTTTCTTGCGTTCCTGTATTTGATCCTTCAAAAAGTTACCTATAAAACCTCTGGTGCTTGCTATTAAACACTACACCTGCCGTCCTTACTTTGCTTCCAACACCAGCTGTGACATTTTTCTCAAAAGAAAAGTCGTGGGTTCTCACTGTGAGCCCTCGCAACCATAACACGGTGGTTTGACAGCGCTTCATAAGACGTACACATGTCAGGGACAGATGACAGGCAGTGCCTGTTTGTTGCCTGTCTCTCGCATGTGTGCGTCTTTTGTAGTGCTAAAATCACCGTGCTATGTAATCACCCACTTGCCCAACAACAAGTTCTTACTTTGAAACCAGTCGCCTGTTGAGGTGTTGCTGGATACTTTCACATTACACGCTGTCGAGGTGTGTCAAAAGACAGCAGTGAGCCCTAGAGAAGTTGAGACGAATTTCCCTTGAAATGAGTTGAGGTGATTTTCAGAGGAATCGCCGTTGCATGCAAGGCATTTCGTAGAGCAAGGCGGAAGCACGATGGAGCACATCTGTTATTTCAGTAGTTGTTATTAGAGTGGATAGCCTGAATTCAGCCAACACTGGCCGACATCAGCTATTGATGATAGTATGTGGGTAAAGGCTAGACTTCAAGCAAGGTCGTACATTTTTATTCTTCTGTTAACAGAAGAATAAAAATAACAACCAATAGCATAAACAATTATTTATGTTGCCTACATTATATCTTTATATTGTAAACTTGATGTCCTACTTTATTACTTTTTTTTTTCTAATTCGCAATTTGGGCTTGGTGAATATTTTTTGCTATATAGTACTGAACAACAGGTCAGACTGAAGAAGTCCCACTCACCTGCCTAAATAATGCCATGCTTTAAAATTTGCTTAAAGCCACCCATTAGACCATTGTGTGTTCTTTGGGTTCGTTAGTGACACTATAATAAGAAACTGACCTGCATAAAGTTAGATTAGAAAAGAGGTCCTCCGAGTTCATAATTGTGTGTGCAGATGACGGTGCGGCATCGCAGTCAGCGGTGCAGCAGTGTCGGCCCGTGCCGGAGCGCCGTTCCTCCCTGGTGATTCGTAAGCAGGCCCATGCTCCGTTGGCCAAAGGTGAGGGCACCCCAGGAATATATGGTTTATAGGCTTTTGCAAATAGTGAATTTTAGGTTCGAAACGAATTGGAAGTGAATAGTGATTATGATCGAATAATTTCGAATCGAATTTGAATGGTATGTACAACATATAAAATTTCGTTTGAATATTCGTTGAATATTCGAAGCATTTGAATATTCGCACAAGCCTAGCGGTTAAGGCTTTTTTATCTCACTGATAAAGATGAATGAAGGACCATCATTTTTGTAATAATCTGTGTTTAGTCGTTACCCTTAAAAATATCTCATTATAGAAAAGTTATACCTGCCACAAAATACTTCGTTTAAAATGTACATTTGTGGCTCTTTATATACTGCAAAACTATTTTTCAATTGCTTTGGTATAACCTATAATTCGTTATATCTGTGTTAGTTATAATGAAGTCTTAGTGTGCATATTTGGTAATTATAAGGCTTCATATTAAAACAAAGATGCTACCGAATTTGTCCGATTCTAGCATATACACCGTTTTCATGTGGGCTGAGAGTTTGTAGGGCGTTGCCTGTTGATGGCTACGTATCACCCAACCCCACGGGCACAATCATTAGCATGCCTTAGCGTTGCATACAAAGCTTTCATAACACCACGTGCGTAAAAGCGCTGCGTTTCCTGCAGAGTGCGCATAACTTGCGCTCATGCCCACCATTCAGAGAGTGGCTTTCTGATGGTTGCAGGGTCCATTGTGGGTGGTAAATTCTCGGTACTTAAACTCGTCAATAATGTCCCTGTCATGCACTTGCACCTGGTCACTGTGCAGGCTATTCATCAAGTTGTTCTGTGCTCACTTTCAGGTGACTCCCACAAGGGTTTCGGCCGTCCCGACCCGACGACCGGCACGCACAGCAGCTGAAGCGCTGCTACTGAGAATGGAATTACGGCCAATAGCTGTCCATCGTTTGCCTTCTACTTCCGTCTGTCTCTGCTGGTCAGAGAACAAAAGAAAAAAGTGACTGTACACAGCCCGACTTACACCTCACGCACAGCCGTCAGCAATACGCCCAACCCCGATGTTGTTCTGTAGTCCCCTCCCTGCGCTTCACGATGTGCTGACACAAATTCGCGCCACGAACTTATCGACCGTGACATAAGCGACCCTGGTGCAAAGTCCGGGTATTTAGTTCTTTCTTTGATATAGGATTTTTTTTTACTTCGTTTCTCGTCATTATAGCCTAAGTGTTTCTCGTTTCCTTTGTCGTTTGCACAGTCTCGTCTGCGTTTTGAAACGCGTGCGCCACCCGCTGCCGATTCACATGACCAGTTCTCTAATGAACTTCGGTCTCCGGAACTTCTGACCGGTCGATGACTGTCGGTTGTGTTCATGACGGTGCTCTTTTAGTTAGTCTTCTTTTATTGAAAATGCGCGGTGTTGAGAAACTTGCCGTGCCACCTTGCAGCTACATTAGCAACTAACCAGGTAATGCAGAACACGCGTTTAAGATGGCACCTTGACTATTTCAACTGACAAAGTGCCTCGTTTTTTTGTACAAACCAGGCATCACAAAGCCAGGCTGCTTCATGTCTCTTTTGCTTTTTGTTTTTTAAAGAAACAGCTTATTTTGTGCCTTTTTGGAGCAGCTAAAAGGAAACTCAAAAGAAATATATACACTACTGAAAACACACCTACTCCACTGTAGATGCAAAGCCTTGTTTCCTTTTTTTTCCTTTAACCCTTGGCATTCAGGCACGTTACAAAGGGTTAGCTGGCAACAAAGCATATATGTCTACACACACAACCCAACACAAAGGATAGGTAGAAAGAAAAAGAGTTATAGAGAGAGTTTTATATATTATAAATATATTTTTACAGATGTTCCTTGTTAACAGAGCCAGTGACGGGGAGGAATGAAAGGACGCGGATTGTGTGTACATAACGTTGAAGAACGCGACATCGTTGTCGCCCCGAAAAAGAATCGCGGGAGGAATAACGCCAGACTGTCGATGCGAGCGCGTGTTTTTTTGCGAAGGTCTGCTCACCCGAGACGGGGGCGCGCCCGCTTCGTAGTCCGCCGACTCTCGGTCAAGGGCGCGCCCCCAGGGTCTGGATGCATTGTTTTGCCGTCCATATAAGTTAGTATAGCGTAATAGTGAGCCTTAACATTTTTTTTTTATTTTCATAGAACGCGCGCGGTAGTCGTTTTCCGTTGCTACCAACACCGCTGCTAGATGGCGCTTTTCCGTCCGGGCAGCCGTACCGAGGCGCTTCATCGCCGAAACACCCGCGGCGCGCGCCGTATCTACTCAGGTCTCCTTCGGAAAAAAGTTTGAAGAAATAAAGGTAATGAAATACGCCTCGGCGGCTGCCTCAGGTTTTTTATGTGGTCTTTTTTTTTTTGTAGATGTGCAATACTAAACAAGTCTTTTGTTTCTCGTGAAATACAATAAAGAAGATATAAATGTGTCTGCATCCTGACGAGTGTTGTGCTTTCTTTCGTCGAGCACGTGGATGGTCACTTAAATGAGTTTTGACTCGTAATGTGAAAGAGACGAAAAAGATGACACGGAATAGAGATTAGCAGAAGAGTCCCGTAATCTCTATTCTGTGTTGATGTATTTTTTACGCAGTTACAGCACAAGGTTATTCCATAATCATACGGAAAGTTCTTGCAAAGAACTTTTTGCAGGTAGTATAAGTAAGCTTGCGACCAGTGGTGCAAGCACTTGAGGTGATGGTATCAAAGATAGCTTACTACATTGCAAAGCCACACGTGACAAAACGAGCATTTTCAATGGTGATTTGTGATAGCCACCAGGGAACTAGGCCGTCATGTTGAATGTTTTTAATGCTGTAGCCATCTCTTGCGCAGCATTGTGATATGACTGTAGTGGCAGTTGTCACTGCCGTGATAGCGACTTGAAGAGGCTATCATAGCTGTGAGCTACTAGAAGATTGAGCAGTCATGTTGAATGCTGTAAGGCTGAAGGTACCTCTCGCAATGTGCAGTTTCATTACTGTAACCACCCTTGTCAGAAACAGCGATAGCCTTTGTCAAAAAGGTGGCTATCATAGTAATAGCCATGAGATTATCGAGCAGTCATGTTTAAAGTTCTTAGATTTAAAGCTTCCCTTGAACAGTGTCGTTGTGTGACCAAACTGCGGTAGCTGCCAGAGTAGCGACAGCGTTTTCACAGATATCTGTGATTGCACGAATGGAGACTTTCCAATCGCATTAAGAATTTCCCTAAAACGTCTTTTATCACCACATTTTGTCTCGATTTTCGGATGGCGTTTTCGCACCATATTCAGTCTTGGTACTTGTGCCCTCAAAATTGGTTCATTGGACACTCCATCGTACTCCGGAGACATCAGCCAGCATTAGAGCTTGAGATCAAAGCCTCCCACCTTTTTTTTTTGTTGTACCACTATCCTGTGCTTGAGTTGTCATGGTGCAATCAATGCACTGTGAACGTGCAAAGTTGAGCTTCGAATCACCTTAAAATTCAACGCAGTATTTTGTGTTTACTGAAGAAAAAATAACCTAGGCTTTTCAGATGCTGTCCAAATCTGCGACATCAAAGCAATCTGGCGTGGAAAGTTTTTAGCAGTGCTGCCAGCCATCTTTAGCTGTTCTTTTATCCTTTGCTGGCGTTGCAGGGGTCAGCTCTCTATGAGTGAGGCTTCTTTTGCCATTGTTGGTGTGCAACTTGACAGAAAGGTTATAACATTATCTTGTATTGGAGCAAATGACCTTTTGACATTGACAAAACCTGCATAACACTTAACGTGTGAGAAAACGCAGATATAGCTACAAGCAGCAACGTTACGTTCCTATAACAACATAAGGTTTCCATGGCATCTGCATAATCGGTAAAAGCAATTTACATTTGGTTCTAGGGGATCCAGAGAACATAGCTAGTTACGGGAAACTATTGAGCCAGTGTGGTAAAAGCATGAAAAAGCCTATGAAATGCTTTGTCATGCCGACATTCAAATGCCAAGCTTTGGGCACCATATTCTGCAATCAAACTTCGACCTCCGTTTTAGCTTCTAATAATAGGCCTGTGATAATGGTATTAACCAAAACAAAACTTTCAAACAATACTTTGTCAATGTAAAACTGATTGGTCGATTGGTATGTGGGGTTTAACGTCCCAAAACCACCATATCATTGCAAAATTCATTGTAAAACTGGCATAGTGGTTTCACCTCTTAGTGTCTCTTTGACACTAAGAAGTGAAAGAGGTGACAGTCCGAAATTCCTCTTTCAATTGCTTGGATGAGCCTAATTAAGTTTAACGCTCCTATTCAGATTTTTTCTGCAGAATTGAAATATCTACATAGGTTTTTAATAGGTGCATTATAACAAATGACAGGCAATTTCTATTAGCCTATTTCTTGCAGGGCTTTTTGGAAACTTAGTGCAACACAGAAACGAGGCCTGCGGCACGATTTCCAGGCCCGCTGGTCTAGCCGGTGATGCTCGTTTTCAAAAAACTTGGGATTCAAAAGGAACAAATGTATTCATGAGTAAAAAATTCCTTCCACACATTGTTTGTGACTCTGGACAATTATATAACTGGGTAAACAACATTAAAGAATATAGAAAACATTGCTGGCTACACTTGCCACACAATAGTGACACATTCTCTTTGGTGTTTGAGAAAGCGAAGTTGATAAAAGCCCTGCAATACTGGTCAAACTGGCAAATTCAGTGTCATTTTGAGTGAGTGCATGTATTTACACTACCGGCGTGTCGCTTTGGTGGCGCTATGCCACCATAGCGAGGCGAACAGCTCTCCTTCTAGACCTTTTAACGGAGAGGAGGATCCCTTCCCTTTTGGGATGTTAAAACAGGACCACAAAAACTGACGTCGCAGCTTCAGCCTTGCATTTTTGGGGGGTCATGCATGTTAGCAAAAGCCCAGAGGGGCTTCAGTAAAAAGGTGTATAGTGGCGCCCTGACGCACAAGAAAGAGAAGTGTACTTGGGAAATGATAGTAACGGCAATGGCACTTATGGAAAGATGCTAGTAAAAAGTGCAAGATTTTTCCAAAATTATATATTTTTAGTTTCTATTTGCTTTCACAAGGTTTGTTTCTCTGCTTTTGGGACAAAGAATTGAACATTGTGATGAAACTGGAAACAGGTTAAAATCGCTTTGAAAGAAGACGAGGTTGGTACTAAAAACTAAAACAATTTCATTTTCTAGAGTCCCTTGAAAATTGTCACCTGGCTGATCGCCATTGAATTTTACGTGAGCAGTGTTGCGCTGTATTTGGCTCGCATGTTCTCTGAAGCCTTGACTACTGATCGGCAGCATTTTTTGACCATGCTCAAACAGTGTGGCAGGGCTCCCTTAAATGTTTTTGGGTCGCCAAAGCCATGTGCTCAAAGCACCCATGAGTCCCTAGCTCTGATAATGGAAGAAATCATTTTGAGATTTGAAATCTGCTGAAAATACTGCATGATCTTTATCAGATTTCATTCACGTCACCCCAACTACTGAAACGACAATTTTTAAGACCCCCATCTCCCCTCTAAGGGGAGACATCGCTTATAGATACCGAAAATATCATCAAAGAAAAAAGATTATTTTTACTACATTACTGAGACCTAGTGCTGATATTCTTTCACATGTTAGACTTCAACTTAAATTTTAAAAGATTACTACTATTTCATTCGCAGTTTGAATCTGTGCAATAAGTACGAGCTCAATGTTAAAGGGGCGTTGGAACACCTTGCCAAGCAGCCATGGAATGGTTTCACTAATAAAGCTCATTGTCTCGCGAACTCCCCGCCACAAAAATTGTTCGAATCCTTCCAGTACGACTGGAGTTGCAAAGATTTGTTTTACACTGCAGCTGCGTTCTCTTTTCTCTCGTCCCAACAAAAGCGCTGGAAGCTGAGCAGGGAGAGGTGGCATAGAGAAAGAAAATATGTCAGGCACGCCTGATGACCTCGGGCACTTTTTATCTTTTTTTTTTTTCAGTACAACCGTGAGCGCACGCTTGGACAGGTCGGGGCCTCCCGCGGCAGCCCCAGTAAGGACTGAGTGCACCATACTTAAATCAGCCAATGGCCGATACTTGGCCCGTGTCGCAGTGATTTTTGAGCCTGTGGCATCATTTGTCGAGAGAAGAGAAAGCGATTTTTAGCTAAATTTAAGCTAAATTGTTTATCAACTCTGGGTCGCATGCTGTGCTATGGTATTTGGCTCGCGTGTTCTCGGGAGCCTTGACTACCGATCGGCAGCATTCTCCGACCATGCTCAAAAAGTGTTGCAGGGCCCCTTTAAATGTTTTTGGTTCACTTATTGCTCACGTCAAAGTCACATCTCATGACCTAGGACAGATAGAGTTGTAATCGCTTTTTTAAGATAAAACCCAAATGGTATAGAGCAACGTGCCGAGAGCAGAGTTCTTTTGCTGCTCATAAATTTTCTGAATTCGGTTTTGTTTTTTTTATCTGGGAGTCATTGCACAAACATTGAACTTCGATCACCTTCAGAACAACTAGTGATGAAATTTGATCCAAAAACTGTGCACAGCTTTGCACTTGTTGCATATTACAGTATTTAGCCGTCTGATCATGTGCTCTTTTTGCAGAATGACTTTTTTCGAACTTTAGAAAATAGAGAGGCAGTTAGTGTTGCAGCATATGGCAGCGCACAGCAGGTTGCACACACACACACACACACAAAAAAAAAAAACGCGCAGAAAGGGATGACACAAATGCTGAACTTCAGGGTCTTACCAACAAGCCCGCCAGTATGCTTTAAAAGCAGTTTGGTGTATCTCGTAATCTAGTTTACCTACTAGAAAAATTATTGTTCATTTGAAATCAGCATGACTAGCTCAACAAGTTTATTTAAATTAATCACGTTTGGACATGAAATACAACATATCTCTGCACGCCATGCCCCCAACGTCTCAACGTAGAACAGCAAGACATTGAAGGAAGATGAAAGTGAAAAGAAAAAAAAATTTATTAGAAATCCCCTGCCGACCCTTCATGCAGAGTCTGCAGCGTCCTTGACAGGGCCGGCGGTGCCATCTGGAAGGCTGTTTTCTCTTCCTGCATAAGAGGGCAAAACGAAACTATTGCATCTTTCTTGTCCATTTGCACTCAAAGTTTGTCGCTCATTTTCTAGCAGAAGCATCTTCACTAAGGATAAACGAATAGTAAGTTTTGAGGCTCAAAGTGAATTCTAACAAAATAGTGATATGGTTGAATAATCTTTAATCAAACAGTCCGAATAGTTTGGATAGTATATATCACGTATTACTTTTGAAAAATCGCATTTTCTTCACACTTTTTAAAATTAGCATTTTTTGTCATAGCCCAACTAACTTGCACAATATTTTTAAGAATAGGGACTAGGCATGTGTGAATGTTACTTTATTGGTTGGAAAAGAAGTGGGAACACATATAATTTCATTTAATACACTATTAAACATAAAAAATAATTGCAGTGACGAAGAGTACGCGAGGTTCGATTTCAGGCCGTGCCGATTTCCCCTAGATAGGTTGTTTCACGACATGGCATGCCTAAACTGCAGCGAAACCACTTTTACAGGGGTTATTTCTACTTAACATGCATAACATTTAATGAAGCAGTGTACACAATCATGCACACATAGAATGATGCAAACACAAGTTGTTGTGCATGCATTATTTTATGTGTGCGTGATTATGTCCTTTTGTGCAATGCGTTGTCAAATACCATGCCTTACCTAGCTCATCAGCACGTTAATTATTAAATACATATAGCCATTCTTTTGGAATAGTTTAAATTTGTGCCAAAGTGAATTCAAATACTGCCAACATTTGTTGGCAAGAAAACCAGCATGATCAAGTAAAGCCGCCACTATGGTATTGTCGAATCGCAAGGTTACAGCATCAGTGTAGACGTTGTGTTGAAGTGTAACATGACATGAACTTCAGAATAGTATGAACGTCAGTATAGTTGTTACACTGAGACATACAGTGCTTTAGCATTCAGTGCACGAAAGCGACTCGTCGAAATGTTGGCGCCGGCAACTTTTTGAAGGATTTTTTTTTTAGTACGTTTCACGCCATTTGATAGGACAATAGAAGACCTTTCTTTCAGTAAGACGACCGAAGTCAGCATTAGCCAACACACTCAGTCTACCAACCTTGTTCAGTATGTCCGTCCTAGCCCCAGCTTTAATCAGCATCTTGGCAACGTCAACCCTCTCCTCTTCGCACGCCAAGTGCCTGAAACAAAAAGCGACATTGCAGTATTTAACTCACCACCAAAGTCTCCACATTTAAAGTCATTACAGCCACCTCCAGATTGGCTATGCCCGAAATACCGGAAAGTCTTTTTTTCAAATGGCAATGTTGGCTGACAATCCATGCACCTCCCCCTTCCCCACATATAACCTTTTACACTGCCCCGACCCTGGCAGGAGTACAAATTTCACAACTGCTGCGTGCTGTCTGAAGGGGAGTTCTTAGACCAAAGCTCTAACCTGCCATAAAGCTGTTGCATCTAACCACCTTTCACACTGTATCAAAAACAACAAAAGCTTGGAGGACACTCGAGCTTGACCTTCTAGAGTATAACGGGGTACCGTAATCAGGCACCATGCACCTTCTCAATCGCAAGCCTAGCTTCCGTTCTCGGCACATGCCTCAACTGTGCCACAAAAAAACGAACGTCTGTGCGTAACATTGGCTCTTTCAAGGCATTCTAACATGCCTACTGCAAGCAAACTTGCACAGTGCCCACTACGTGTCCGTACGGCGACACGCGAACCTATGCGGCAGCTTACTTTGCTGATGCTTTTAGTGATAACAAAGTAAGGAAGAAACGTAACACACTGCATCACAACGTTCTACATGCGCCGACTCACAGGGGCGTGTTGCCCGGCTCGTCCGCGCAGTTCAGGTCGAGCTGGTTGCTGTAGCCATCGAGAAAGAGCCGCACGATGGGATTCCTTCCCAGAGATGCGGCCCGATGCAGAGGCGTGCTGCCGTACGAGTCCTTGGCATTGATGTTGGCGTGATGTTCCAGCAGGAGCTTGGCAACCTGTGCAATCAAAATGTCGACGAGTGTGCCATGCACACTGATAAGGGGGACACTAAAGCGAAACGGTAAATTAGTTTAGGCTGACAAATTATGCTCTGAAATCTCTAACGCTGCTGATTTAACCACCACAGTTTTATTTATAGATAAGCAAATCAATGGCTATGGTCTCGCTTTTCAATCTACTGCCAAAGTCTCAAATCTTGTGACACCAGGGACTTTGAAGCGTTTTCTGTTTTTTTTTTTTTGCTATGTCGGCTCAACATAATTTCTTGAAACTAGGTGCGTTAACTCTGGCCTTTTCAGAGGACGATTTATTTCATTTTTACTGGCTGAGTGGACGCTGTAAAAATCTGACGTAACGGCAACTGTTGTGGGTACTCCAATGTGGTGCAACCGCCTGTATTTTGTTCGCATGCATTTTTTTCACTTGCAAAACGCCCTTTTGCAGCAAGCGTGGTGATTATAGAATAATGAAAGAGCCGCTAATATCAGGAAAATAGTAATTTTCTTTTTAGCATACCTTTAAGGGCATGCTAGAAAAGGTGGTGTGTACCACATCATTTGCATTTCCATCAGAGGGGGCACCGTTGCATTACAGAAGCAGCGCGAATTCTTTTACACATTAAGTACTTATGAAAGTTTACAGATTAAAAGCTACCACAGGGGATATCATGTAGGAGTCTTCTGAATGGACTCCTGGCAAACTTCTGGTCAATTTGGCATCCAGGTGAGGTATTCCAAATAAGCCCACTTGGTAGGCACCTATAAGATACCTCACCTAGATTGAATGCAGGAGACTTACCTCCAGGTGACCTTTGGATGCAGCATAATGCAATGATGTCTGGCCCATCTGGTTTGCGATGTCAACGTTGGCATTCCTACTAAGCAGGGCAGACACCATCTCAATGTGACCAACCGATGATGCGATCATGAGTGGCGTCCAATTGGCCTGCGCCCAGGAATGAATGCACACAATATGTAACAATGTGAAAAACTTGTTCAATTAACATTAACAACTCTGTGATAGCTAAATGAATAAATATAAACTTCACAAGTGTGGTCAAATGTTTTTTTTTGGAGGGGGGAGGGTTCAACCAAAGGTTGTGTATGTGCATTTGATTTTATGTGTGCATATTATATATTATACACACGCATGCAAAATTGAAATTTTGGGGATAGAAGGGTGGTTGAACCACCTTTCCCCTCACATTCCTTCACCAATGATATACTAAGCTTCTGCTATCTAAAATTAGAATATTTTCGCTATGCTACTAACCGAACACTCAGTAGTTCAAGCACTCGTCACAAAAAGGTGTCCCCTCCAGTTTATTTTACTTCGATTGCCACTTCAGACGAATTCAAGAAAATAGGTGCTACTTTAAGGAGCCCGCGGTACAGCACCACAGGGAAGGTATTTGGGGAACAACAAAACAAGAAGGAGCCCGCAACGCACAACACGCCTTTTACACTGTCCTGTGCTGCCCTCTGCAGTTTAGTTAGGGTCCGGAATAACAGGCATCACTGGAACAAAAGCCTCCGAGATCAAGATGTGTTTCGCGACTTTGCCGCTATGGGAAAGTGCGCATGCGTAGTGGAGTCGTAGAGAAATAGGAAAACCGCGGAGCGAACGTCTGCATGTCTGACCCACGATCTTGGCGGCGTGCGGACGCCTGCTCCGCACGTCAAACGACGAAAGCCGCGTCTATGCGTGCAGTGGCGGCAAGATTACGCGAGGGCTACCACCAGATCTTAACAACACCGGATAACAACAAAATCCGCGCACACTACACACCTCGTCGACGCAGTCAACCGGGGATCCCTGCTGGAGAAGATAGTTGACGATGTCATTATGCTTGCCCGAGACGGCCCAGTGCAGAGGTATACGTCCTGCCTGCGAGAGGAAAAGCGCCAACTGTTATGACTGCAATAATGAATGCTCTAATCCACATCGGACGCCGGCATAGTGATATACTGCCCAGTCATTCCACGTATCGCGCGGTCTCTCATCCCAGAAACCTGGGATCACTCTGGTTCTTGCACGAAGTTACTTCACTGCTAAGGTTGGGCCGAAAATCGAGCTTACGAGGTCTTCCTTGGTGAGTAAAGTGCGATCGGCAGTTAGCTGCTGCTTGAGGGCTTCAAATTTCCCGTCGTACGCCAAGTTGCAGATCCAGCTGTCCGACATGTTTGATAGCGGGTGAACAAAAAAGGTGAAACAACCCAAACCAAAACCCAAACTTTATATGTTTATATTTGTAGCAACTAATAAAAACTAACACCCTAAAAATTCAAGTAACAATAAATAAAATATAATTTACTGTTTTAACATGTTGAAGTAGGTGTGCTTTTTAACTTATGCGTTAAAATTAAAACTACAAATCTTGAAGGCTATGTTTTGCGTCACCAACCTCTTTAGGGCACGTTCTGTTTCGGGATTTTCCATTCTGAACTTTGCGGTGGTCGTGCAGTGGATTTTGTGGTTCGGACTCTTGTTGAGGTGAGTTGTCGCAGTTTTTGTGCAACTTCGTTGCTTTACTTGTGCTGCGCGTATCGTGAATAGCGAGGCTTAGCGTAAATGTAACGGACAAGACAAAAGCGTGTGCCCGAGCACGGTACCCGGTCCCCTAGAGCTGGAAAAAAGCCTCGGCGTTGCAGAGAGACACTTGTCACCGGCGTGACTTGACGAAATGGGTAGCCCTTACTTGCTGGCATTCTCGTATCTCGCTGGACGCTCTGTTTACGTCCGATTGGTCCAGTCTCCGCGGCACGTTACGATACTAACGCGAAATTCACTCGGTCTTCAAGTTAAACACTAGCTTAACGGCGCTGCCATGTCCGATCTTTGACTCGCTTTTTCTCAAGTGCTTGCCGCGTGCTCCGAGAAACGGAACGTTCGCCAAACCGTGTAAGGAGCGCCGCACATTATTCGAGCGACAAGCCGGCGAATCCGATCAATGAACGACACATTTTTTGTTCGGAGGCGCGCGTTTCGTTTTCGGTGTGCTTTGCGGAATGCGAAACTAGAACGATTACACGGAACGGTTCACCGTAAGAACGCTTCTCGATTCAGTTCGCGTCGCCTCGATTCATCCCACTCTTGCGTGAAGTCTTCGCAGGGAAGTTTCCATTCATTAAACAGCAGTGATGGAAGTGCTGCTCCAAAAGAGAAATGCGGCTCCAAAGTGCAATATTTGCTAGTAACTGCTCCAACCCTGCCCCGAAAGGGTGTTGGCAAACTAAAAAAGAATGAAGTTGAACCACGGGACCATCCCGTGAGCTTAAGCGAAACCAAAAGCAAGCTGTTCACACTGTCATCCTAGTTTGCTACTAAGTGGCGTGAATCCAGAAAAAGCTCAAGGGGTGACACATATCAGGCCATAGAGTCCAATTCATATTTTCAATTCAACGCTTTCAAATAAAATTTAAAAAAAACGAGCATGGTGTCCGAGTTCAAGCAATTGCATTGTTCCTATTCAGTCTCTTTTTCACCTGCCTTTTTTCAATTTCCATAGTTCACACAGCTGAGGGGCATTTAACAAATGCACGCAGTAAAAGATAAAAAGCCTTTTAATCTGTTGACTGTCCTATACTTCTCTGTTAACTAAATTATATCACGTGCTAAAGCTAAATGTCAACTAGTGGGCACTTGCAAGGGGTGTCCTCCACAGCCTGAACATCAGAAAAGTCCAAACTCTCCTGACCCCGCCCCCCGCCCATGATTTACGTTAACTATACTGCATACTAGCATACGGCATGTTTAATAATAAATATAAATATTTATTACATGCTTAAGTGATGTTTTAGACTTCAGGAGTCGTTAAGAACATGCATCTGCTCTGAAAACACCAGTAGCAACTCTAAGCTATAGCATTTTTTTCTGCGCCAAAGACACTTAAGGCTGCTCCAAAGCACCATTTTTTCTGCTCTAGAATCTGCTCCAAAAAGCGAAACGTCGCTTCCATCACTGAAATTGTATACCCTAAAAACTTCGCCCCAGGAGAAAAAAAACAAACGTAGTTTGAAAAATGGGCTGCGGAGAATCACAAACTGCATTGGTGTTTGGTGATCAGTGTTATATCGTGCGTGTGTTATCGTCGAACAAACTCATGTGTTGTCTTCGAAAGCATGCATCATCTATTCGTGGAAATAAAAATACTGTGTTGAGCGCAAAATACTTACCGCATCATGTCTACTGTGACACCCGGTGTGCCTGCCTGGATGCCACTCTCGTTCCGCTGCAGAGCCTAGTCAAAGGAGTGCGACGATGCATCTACCTCGGTTTGGCGTCGTGGTGCATCTGAGTTGAGCGCATCTGACGCACTTGTTAGAAAAACATGAACACTGTGCATTTTCCTGACCTGGCATGAGATGATGTTCGTACTGAGTGGTGCATAAATGGTACTTAGGTGAAACTGTCAAATTCAACTTGTAAACCTACAGCGTCATTGGAAACCAAGAGACCCAGAGTGTTTATCACTCAAGAACAGGGCACTGCACGAGTGCTTTTCATTGCAACTCGCTACTTACGCTGGAAAACATCATACGCATTATTCAGGCAGCACACAGCTGATGCCCACAAGATGAAGCTGAAAAACAGCAGAACAAAAGACTGGTAGACTGTTTGCTATCTAATCCGATGCTGTCTGAAGCCTGTACTTCTCACCATTTTTATGATGTTTGATCGATATCAGTGTAAGATTCACCTTTAGGGTTTATAGTGTGAAACTCTATGGTGATTAGCATAAAACATTGCCATTCCTAAGCTTAACAATATCGCTCCATTTTACGGTGTCCAGATTAACGGCCCATATATCGGCACCGACTGATTCAGCCACAGTGTTTTCACTTCTCGTGATGCCTTCTTTTTTCGTTATTTTTTCGTTTGCTGCAGGAAATTGGCAGCGATGTCGACGGACGCATTTACAGATGGCGGGAGGCTGGTCAAGATGGAGGTGGACTACAGCAAAACCTGCGACGAGAAAATTCCTCAGTGCGAGGCACTTGCCAAAGTACGTGATGGGTTAATTTCGCAAGTGTTTTTCAGGCTTTGTTTTTAGTGTTTATGTGGATGCTCAGTCGTTTACGGTGTGTTCGAACGCTCTTCCAGGCAGGTGACCTCAAGGGGGCACTCGATCAGTTGCTGTCGTTGGAGAAGCAGACCAGAACGGTGAGTGTTGTCTCTGCAAGTTTTGCTCAAGTTCGGGGGTGTTCTTGTATTTATTTTGAAGATGAAATGGAATTCAAATCGAAAAGTGCTAAAATTGGCGACTGGCCATGTTTCAAATACAGTGGACTCCTGTTAAACAAAACCTGAAAGGACCAGGGAAGTATGTTTCGTTTATTGAGAGATACAAAAGTGTACAGAATTCAAGTATGCAACCAATCGCATGAGAGGCTGTTGCTCTATTAAAGCAGCGATTTTGCTTACGAGAGTTTTATATAATGGGAGTCTTCTGTAGTTTGTACTTTCTAGGTAGGCAATTCTGTCGAAATGTTTAGTTTACGATTCATATTGTAGTGTAATATAAAAAAGCAAGCAGCATAAAACAATGTTAATTTCCTAGTTCTCAATGTCAATATAAGTTTGTAAAAGTATTGCATTTTGTAAAGGAGTTGTTAAACTGCAGTAAACTTATGCTAACGTGATGACGGTTGAAGCAGTGTGGCTGATTGACCTAGTTGGTGACAACTAGTTTTATGTTTATAGTGTGAAATGTGAACATTAATGAAGGTAAACGACAGGGTCAAGGGCATGTGCTGACAACAAACTTGAAGGGGCCCTGCAACACTTTTTGAGCATGGTCTGAAAACGCTGCCGATCGGTAGTAGAGGCTCCGGACAACACGCGAGCCTAATATTATAGCACAGCGTGCGGCCTGGAATTCACAATATATTATCAGTCACCTAAAAATTGCTTTCTCTTCTCTCGACAAATCACGGAATATGCCCAAAAATCACACATGAATTACCCATCTATCAGCCATTGACTGATTTGAGCATGGCGCGCATGCTCGTTACAGAGATCGCCGCGGGAGGCCGCGACTTGTCCACGCGTGCTCGTGCAATCACACCAAAAAAACGTCGCATTCTAAGAAAAAAAAAGAAGAAATGCTCAAGGCCACGAGGCGTGTGACGTTTTTCTGTGGCCCTGCCATCCCTCCCTGCTTAGCTTCCAGCGCTTTTGTCGGGACGAGAGAAGAGAGAATACAATTGCAGCATGCGACAAACCTTTGCAACTCCACTCGCACTGGACAGATTCTTAAAATTTTTGCGGCGTTGAATTCGTAAGGCAATAAGCTCTTCCAGTGAATTCGTTCCGTGGTTGCTTAAAAAGGTGTTTCAGGGCCCCTTTAAGGTTTATTAGCTCTGTACCGAATATTCGGCAGTGAATGGGATAGGGAATGTTACATAGTGGTCGATAGGACTGGTCGGTGATTCATGCTTACAGTGTTAACAAAACAGGATTAGTGACAAAAAAGTGACATTGCGCTTGTTACTGTCTTCATCCTGTTTTGTGTTTTTGTCTGTGCAGCTGAAAACAGGGACAGGATCAAAAGTTGAAGACTCAAAAAAAAAAAAAAAGCTATGAAACTTGCACTTTAGTGGAAAAAATTGAAGTAAAGGATTGAATAACAGATAGAGGAGGCTCTTTATGCTATGCTTCTATGAGTGGTGGCAGCAGCAGCATTGTTCATGAAAAATGTGCAACCGGCGAACGCACAGAAATGCAGCCGTCGAAGGTGTACTGGTCACGTGCGTAGCCCCGCCACGGTGGTCTAGTGGCTAAGGTTCTCGGCTGCTGACCCGCAGGTCGCGGGATCAAATCCCGGCTGTGGCGGCTGCATTTCCGATGGAGGCGGAAACGTTGTAGGCCCCGTGTGCTCAGATTTGGGCGCACGTTAAAGAATTCCAGGTGGTAGAAATTTCCGAAGCCCTCCGCTACGGCGTCTCTCATAATCATATGGTGGTTTTGGGACGTTAAACCCCACAAATCAATCAATCAAATCAATGGTCAAGTGCGTATTTGCATGCGCCGTTTTCCAATAATCTATGCCCTCCGTATCGCGAACTTGTCGGCAGTCGGCTATTTCTGATGCGGCAGTGTTGACATTTTATCGAGATCACTAGTCATTTCACGTTGCCACATTCTGCCGTTACGAGTGCGTGAACACATCGCCATCGTTGTTGCCTGTAGCAACAGAAGTGTTGTGCTGCAAAGCATGTGGATGAAGGTCCGATTCCTGGCATGGAGCAACAAGACGATTACCAAGAGAGAGGGGCATTACATAACCCGATACGATGAAAGAAAAGTAGGTCACGTTGACACACGCCAAGCTGCGATTACCCTCATTTTCACGACAGAAGAAGGGTTCCTAATTTGTTTGAGTAATGAACTCAAACATCACTATAATAAAGTTGCACGTTATATGAAAATAAGTTTGTTATATGCAAAAATTTTTTATAACAGTATATAGTCCTAACGCTGTGTTTATTACAAGACCGTTCATCTACTTCGTTATAACCAGTATTTCGTTTTATCCAGGTTCATTAGATCGAGGTTTGAGTGTGATTGCTATTGGTTGCGTAATGGCCAATTTACCCGAACACCTTGCATCAATTCTTATGTTTTCAACAAAAGTGGACGGCATGTTGCAGGGCGGCGATACCCACTCGACCTCCCGGGTGCTGGTGGCCATCGTGCGTATCTGCTTTGAGGCCAAGGACTGGGCAGCCCTGTCGGAGCAGGTGCTGGCACTGACCAAGCGGCGCAGCCAGATGAAGCAGTCGGTGGCCAAGATGGTGCAGGAGTGCCTCACGTACATCGACCAGATGCCCACCAAGGAGATCAAGCTGGCCTTCATCGACACCCTGCGTGCCGTCACGGCTGGAAAGGTGAGCGCCGGGACGCCGCGCTCTCTTCCGTTTTTGAGAATGTGCATGTGCCCAGCAAAAATTGAAGACGCTTTGTTTCTTGAAACACTTTATCTTTCTAGGGCAATTCTGCTGTTTCCATAATTTTCTCCTGTTATTGTGATAGCAGTTTTATGGGCACACTCGATGGGTTTTCGATATTGCCTTCATGTTCCATATAAAATCCAAATGAATACCCCCCCCCCCCCCTCTCTTGCGCATTGTATGTTCTACCCACAGCTAAACGTGCGAGTGAACGTGACGAACGCAGTTGAAGCAGAGATCAAATGAATTGGCGTTCGATAGCACCCAGAGAGCGCATGCAGCAAACTACCCCCGTGTGTTGGACCTGTCATCAAATGCTCCAGCAGACGTGAAGCACCCCACCCTTCTTGAAGGAGTATGAAGGGATGCGGGCGGTGTGGGGAGCAGGGGGGTTCAATTGAGCAGCACCTGTGAACTTTGATTCTATGGGCGCACTCGCAATCATGGGTGCGTCTTGGCAGGCATCGGCACAGATGGCTCAAATGCCCATCAGTGTGATGCGCTCTCAGTACAAAGAGACGGTGAGAAAAGAGGGTCTCTCTCTAGAGAGGCTGTATTCTCTGACGAGAGCGTTTTGTAGAGTTGCACAATATCGGATCCAAAGAAGGCTGCCGCCAGCCTTACTTTATATGATGTTACAATTCATTGCCACGGCATTTATTGCAACACCCTTGCATTAAATCCGCGATTTTTTTGGTCAGTATCATTTTCAATAGGGAAGCTGCTCGAAAACTTCGTTTTTGTTTTTCATTGTATAACTTATCTTGCAATTAGACAGAACTGTTGAAACTGAGGCGGATATGCACACGCTTACACTGTCACTGAGGTTATTGCACGTTTAAAATGAAGCATATTTGTAACGAATGCTGGATTCATCAAACCATCTCCCCCCCTCTTTTTTTTCACTTTGGTATGACTGTAATGATGTCAACTGTGCGACTATGACATTCTCACAGATCTACGTGGAGGTCGAGCGTGCTCGGCTGACTCACAAGCTGGCTCAGATGAAGGAGGCGGACGGCGATGTAGCCGAGGCAGCCACCCTGATGCAGGAGCTGCAGGTCGAGACCTTCGGCTCCATGGACAAGCGCGAGAAGGTGGAGCTCATTCTCGAGCAGATGCGGCTCTGCCTTGCTCGCCAGGACTACATCCGCACCCAGATCATCAGCAAGAAGATCGCCCCCAAGTTCTTCGATGATCCCAAGCAGCAGGTGAGGTGGCACACCTCGATACGAAGAACCCTGATATTACGAAATATTGGTTATAACGAAGTCAATGATGAGTAGTCGCGCAATATATAGTGTTCAGAATATACCTTTATAAAGAATTATCTGATGCAACGAGCATATTTTCATGTAAGATGCAAGCTTCTTAAAATTAGGTTTGTCTCTATTGCCCCATCGTAATGGTTGAATGCCTACACGGTTGGAGCATGTTTACCTCAAGGTGTTCACAGCAGCTGAAGCTCTCTTGCTTTTGGGATAATACTGTATTTACTCGCGTAATGCATGCACTTGCATGATAAACGCACCTTTTACATCCATCCATTGCCGTCCTGCTAACAGATACCTCATGCCTTCTTTCCCGTTCGATCTCTTCCGTTTTTTTATTATTATGATGACCCTTCCTGCATGTTCCCTCCCCCTTTGGCTGTTGCGGCATGCCGTATTGTTTTTCTTTCTATCTGTGCGCGGCACATGCCATGTCAATTTTATTTATTTGTGCACCACAGAGAGGTTCACGAACAGAGGGAGTGTAGAGACATAGTAGCTGACAAGCACACAGCAAGCGAAGATCACGAAACTGCCCGGGCCAACCGATGGTCACTTCCTGCAACTATAAAACTTTAAGGCCCATCCACATGCACGCGATTTTCGAGCGACAATGACAGGATTTGCTGTTGCCATGACTGTCGCGAAAGGCCGTTCGTCGCCATCGCATTGCAGGTTTCTGGAAAATTGGGAAAAATCGCTTGTCGCCATGAAAAGATCGGGACGATTTCTGCAACATGGTACGACCCCGATTCTCGCTTCAGTCGCCATTTGCTCTTCGTTATTGTTATCCACGCGTATTTCAAAGAACGCAAGAGGTAGGCTACCTTTTCATGTGGACAGTGAGGTGGCGGCCGTCTTTCGTTGTTAATCTTGTTATCGGTGGTTTGTTCTGAAGCTTCGGTGGTAGCTTGCTACAATTTTGGTTACTCGCTGTAATATCAACGGCAGCGGCGCGGTCGTAGTGTGAAGTCGCCTCAGAGTTGGTAAAGTGCGTCATAGCGCGCGCTTCTGGGCATCCTTCGAGATCACAGCAGATACCGCTGTTGCGGTTAAACGATTGCGAGAGAAGAAAGCCACGAAACGCTTTTACGGAGTGCACGGGTGGTATAGGAACAGCTGTGTATGCGTATGTTTATTGGAGAAGACTAGGTGGTCTAACTTCCTTTTTTTGTGTGCATTACCACATTTTTTGCTCATACTGAAAAAAATTTCGTATGGTTTGCCCTGCATAATAAACGCACCCCCAACTTTGCTCCAATTTTTTTTAGAAACAAAGTGCTTTCCTTACGCGAGTAAATACGGTACTTGTCTCTGTGTCAATCTGAAAAAAGAACTGGCATACTAGGGTGCTGCTTCAGAACGATATAAACGTTATTGACGTAAAGATAGCATTGAAGCCAGGCGCATCTCTTGAGCTGGCCAAGCTTTACATGAATGATGTCAACCTGACGTCTACACATGGGTTTCTATGGGAGGGTAAACGGAAGTCCACAAAGACTGTAACCAGTCCTGCACTATGAGCCGTTACGTTATAACTACAAAGCTGCGCGAAAAAGGGACAAGTAACTTTATGAGTTCCTTACACTGTACCATTATCGACGAGTCGTTGTACGTTGTGCTCGTCTGGAGCCAGGTCGAAATATATTCTCTCTTTTCTCAGAATGAGCAAAACCGGAAACCAATTTGCCCTGTATTTCTAGCTGGAGATTTGATTGCATGTATGCAAGAACACATCATGAATGTCTTTAAAATAAGTAATTATTTAATCATAGCTTAATTTGGATTAACAGCTATAAAATTCATAAATCAGTCTATGTATTATAAAATTATATTTGTTGCAATAGAATATCGAGTGCCTTGATTCATGCTGTGTCACTTTGACTTATTTACCGACAGTTCCTCATAGGTGGCGTCTGAAAGAATTAAGGGGCTTGACTTAAGATTGTGGAAATACGGTAATTTGTGTGGTGTTTCTTTTTCACATGTTTGCGTGCAAACGGCATATACTGAAAACTACTTAGTACCAAAAAATGTTTGAACATTTGTCAGTTTTATTAGGTTTAGGTTTTTGACACTACAACCCTTCAGCGACACATCGAAATAATAAATATGTATGGAGTTTTATATCATAGCTTCACCAAGTATTTGAGTTTAGGAACCAAAAAGTTTTGCGCGTTAAAATGTTGACCTTTTTTTACTACAAAGCCATTTATTGCCGCGTTGTGGTGCATTGCATCCACGGACAAAATGATGCATCGGGCAGCAATTTTCAGTGTCCCTCGCCACCATCCATGCCTCTTTGGCAAGTGTCACAGTGCTGGCCCAGGTGGCACTTTCCACCAATCGTTATGTCCCGTTTGCCTAGTCACATAACGATCGCCCTAGTGCTGTTGTCTGAAGTTCTTGTGTGGGACTGGTTGTTGTACCGATGCACGTTGTTTGTTCGCACAAAGAAGTGCGGGAATTGAAGAGCACCAATGTGTACAGAAGCACGAACGAGTGGAAAAATGACGTGAGGCTGCTGCTGCTGAATGCACAGGTGCGGCTGCTAGCTTCCATCTTCACAGTGCCAAAAAAGGCTCCGATTTTATTAATATTATTTATTCATGTATTGTGCAGGACCTGAAGCTGCGCTACTACAAGCTGATGATTGAGCTTGACCAGCACGAGAGTTCGTACCTGGCCATCTGCAAGCACTACTCGGCCCTGTACCGCACCGAGAGTGTCCAGCAGGACGAGGCGCAGCGCAAGGAGGCAAGTAGACTTTGTCTTGCTCTCATAATCTTGTTGCAGTGTAGCGAACGACCCCGTCGTAACGCTTCTTTGTGGGATAACATAGAAACTAGAATAACACATTTAGAGCTAGTAGTTGGTCGTTCCTACTGATGCGAAAACAGCGCGTATTGATGAGAATGGACAGACACAAGGGAAGATGCTTATGCAGCCCTGTGTCTGTAGTGTGCGGGCCTCTAATTGGCTGTGGCATGGCCACTTGTGTGCCAGTGCTACCGGAAAAGCTGCTGCCCATTATAACAACTTGATTGACCCACCATTCCTTTGTTAGGTCACTTAGTTATTGTAAGCAGTGGTGAATGAATGGGCATTCCAGCAAGTTTGCCGCGATAATTGTGAAGGAAAAGCAAAGAGCTACCCTCACCTAGGGATAAGTGACACAGAGCCAGCATTTGTGGCCGGGTTGAGACAACTCAACAAAGGCGCTCGATAAAAAAAAAATAAATAGACCGTGTCAAGCAATGTGTACCGCATCTTGATAGTTACTACAGAAAATTGTTTTTAGAGGCCTATGCGGTGTGCTGACCCTTGTTACTGTGGCTTTCTGCATAGCAGATGCTTCTTGCTTTTCATGTCCTCCTCCATGGTACAGTGTATGTAATGTCACTATCAACAATGCTCGACCGTGTCCAGTTCATGGCTCCCGGCAGTGCAGTTGCCACATTGCCACATTGCAGTGGCCACATTAGAGTGCAGTTGCCACATTAGTGCAGTTGCCACATTAGAGCGCATTGCTCAATAATTGAAGTTTTCAAATCGTCGACATTCTACTGTGCACAGCTTTCCATAAAAGGAGAAAGCAATTTCTTTTTGCAGCGGGTACCTGTGACAGTGCACGATGTTTGTGGCGTAATAGACGAAGCTAGTCTTGAGTTGTTGCGAATCCGCGATCTTGAGCAGGCGCTGAGGAACATGCTGCTGTTCCTGATGCTGGCGCCGCACGACAATGAACAGCACGACCTCATCCACCGGGCCAAGCTGGACAAGAACCTTGACGAGCTGCCCCAGTACAAGTAAGTGTTCAGCGCTGTTTCTGCGCACTCTTTATTGGTTAGCCATTATAAAAAGCTATAGCTATCTTTCTCAACTACACTGAAACCTTCATATAACAAAATATTGGTTATGACAAAATAAATGAAAAGTAGTCTTGCATTAGATACAGCGTTAGGAATAACCTTTACAGTTGAACCCCTTCATAAGAGAAATGCTCCGGGCTGCTATTCTTGTCTCTTATAAGCAGGGTACCTTGTGTGCATTTTACTGTAAGCACACTCGTGTCTCTTATACCCATTTGTCTCTTATATCAGTGTCTCTTATAAAAGGGGTTCGACTGTATAATGAATTATCAGATATAAACAACTTACTTTTTTCTTGTAAGATGCAAGTTTGTTATAATGAGGTTTGAGACTAATGCAGTTTTGATTTAGATGGCTGTCCGTTGCATGTCACCAGTTGCTGTGCCCTTAAACAGCACATTGCAGTGCATCATGCAGCATGGTGTGAAAAAAAATATATAATTTGGCATATTACACAAACATCATATGCCTTTGCATGCCATTCTAATTCTGGGAGGTGATCCTCTTAATTGTGTTTCCAATGTTATTAATGTGCTATGATGTCATATTAGTCTAGACTCTTGTGCATGGCACAGCTTAGCCTCGGTTGTTCTTGCTTAGATCAGTGCTGCAATTTGTCCCCCCCCCCCCCCCCCTTTTTCCCTTCGTTCATATTATCATTGCACTGTGTTTGAAAAATGCTCAAGTACTGTCGCCAGCTCGCCCAGCTTTCAATCCTCTGTTTTTTTTCTTCATAGAACTAGATTTTAAGTAACCAAAGTATTGCCAGATCAGTTTCAGGTGTGATCCTCACTGTACGGTCATGCTAAAGTACTTGTCGTTAGCTCTCGTTCCTTGAGCATAACTGTTGATGGTGAATGCAGTGCATGGCCTCACAGTATTGTTCATCTACTGACATAGCGTGAACCCATCCAGGCTGTCACAATTGTCACTCTCACAGCCATATTGCCATTTAAGTAACACGGTTACTGGCCTAGCCATTACAAGCCAGAGGGATGGCGAGTCTCGTTCAGAACGGCATTGAGCAAATCGCATTTCAGAAGCATCTCGTCTCATACTTTTTTCATAAAGTAATCAATTATGCAGTTTTGAAAGCTTAGCTTGTTACGAGTCCATCTTATCGCTCAGCTCGTTTAGATCAAGCTCACATCATTTGCTGCTGCGCTAACACTGCCATCCCTTAGTTCCATGCACATCCAACAACAGGAACCACCTTCTCCCCGGCCTCGTTTCCATTTCACATTTGACTTTCTTTTTTTTCAGCGTTCACTGTCACTTACTTGATAATGTGGGAAGTTTACAGTTACACACAAGCTCACACACACGTATATACTACCCTGGCTGCGGCGGCTGCGTTTCCGATGGTGGCGGAAACGTTGTAGGCCCGTGTGCTCAGATTTGGGTGCACGTTGAAGAACCCCAGGTGGTCGAAATTTCCGGAGCCCTCCACTCCGGCGTCTCTCATAATCATATGGTGGTTTTGGGACGTTAAACCCCACATATCAATCAATCAATCACATATATACTACTTTATTTGTTCTCAGTTTCTTAGTATACCTACATTTGCATTCATTGCCTAACATCATAGATATGTACACTCAGGCCTCACTATAACAATCTCACATCTACCACAAAAATACTTTGTTTTATCCTAAAATTTCTTATAAACTATTATTTGTAGCACTGTGTGTATGGCAAAGCTTTTAGTCACTTACTTCGTTATAACCAACAATTCGTTATATCCCCATTTATTATACCGAGGTAAGAGTGAAATGTAATTGTTATTATTTTGATGCTCCCATTGTCAAAATTTGTTGTTTTGTGCACCCCACTCTCCCCTGTAAAGCGCTATGTGATTGAGTATAAACTATACTAAATGGAATGAAGGTTGGGCTGTCACACCAAGGAAATGGACAGCTAAATTGGCGACATGCTTCTTTGCCTGTAGGGAGCTGCTGAAGCATTTTATTACGCGAGAGCTCATCAACTGGCGCAGCATGTGCGAGGCGTACGAGAAGGAACTGCGGCTGCAGCCGGGCACCATCTTCGCCGTTGGCGACGAGATGGGCGACCGGCGTTGGAACGACTTCAAGAGTCGTGTCGTGGAACATGTAAGATCGTTATGGAACACTATCTCTGCGCCGATGCGAAAAAAACAAACAAAAAAAGTGATGCATGACTAGGGCATGACCGGGGGCAGTACCTGTTGCCAAGTCTTGGTCCTTTTTTTTTTATTGCAGAACATCAGGGTCATGTCTCAGTACTACACGCGCATCACGCTCCAGCGTATGTCCCAGCTTCTTGACCTGTCCGAAAAAGTAAGTTGTGCACTCTGTTTGGTGGTGGAAAATTATCCACAATGCTCATCCTAATGCTCTTCTTTAACTGTATGTCTTTCCAGCGTTATTGCTGCTGCTCAAACATGTTCAAAAAAGCATTTTGTTGCATGCAGCGTTCTATTAGACAGGATGGTTTTGCCGTAGTACAGTTGAACCCCGCTACAACGCAACTGACGGGGGCGGGGAAAAAATTTAGTTGAAGAGAAAATTGCGTTGTAGTGAAATCGAAAAAATATAGCTGATCTGGGCTAGCAAAACAAAGAAACGTTTACTCTCAAATTTCAAAAATGTCTCCTGCTTCTTATTCCTTCCCAGCAGCGTCACAATGTCATTCTCACCCATGTATACGAGACCATGGTGAAAAGCACGCCGAAACAACCCCTAAAACCGCCTTCGTGAATGAATCAAACAGTTTCATTAACACGTTAAAACCAGCACCTGTCCGCCGTCAAACGTATTCGACAACGCCGAGATAGAGGCAGGGTATTGTGCAGCGGCGACTTTTGCATTATTCCATGCCATTCTTATCATCCATTGCTCGCCGCTAGCTGATTTTGTTGATAATGCGGACGAATAGCCTTTCTGAATAATTACCACACTGGCCAAGCACGAACATAATGATAAGCATCGGTATCGGAAAAAGTATCGTTCCGCAATTGCACCCAGCAGTTGTGTGAAGGAAACCACTAACTGAGCGACTGAGCTTCAGCTTTGGATCATTTGCGGCTCAAAAGCAAGGCAGTGGCAAAAGCAGGGCCAGGGCAGTCTCATTGCCCTCGCTATTGAGCAATGGCGGCACCTACACTTGCTGAACAGCAATGGTATAGTGGCGGTTTTCGGTAGTGCCAACGCGTGTTTTAGACTTCGTTGACGCATTTTTAGGCTCTGAAAATGCATCGAAATGTTAAAGATTGGGTTTACTGCATAGCAATAGGTTGCTGAGCCTGGAATTGCATCGTAAAACTTCGTTAAAGTGGGACAATCGAAGAAAAGGTGTTTGTTGTGGCGACAATATCTATACACTGACTCCTGCAGACTGCTGACGGGGAATCGTGGAAATTTCGTTGGAGGTGCGTTCGTTGTAGCGGAGTACGACTGTATTGGCAACAACGTTCATGAAAATTTAATGACATATAGGCACGTCTTTGCTAGATTGTACGCTCCCAACACCGATTGGCTGGTGACGTGTTGTGACCGAAGAGGTGTCTGTGTGCCCATGTCGACGCAAAATAGGGTTCGTTATATCCGAAATTTCGTTATAAAGGTTTATTCCTGACACTGTATCTATTGCAAGACTATTCCTAATTTACTTCTTAATATTGAGGCTTTATATTATAAAGCCTTAATATATATATATTCTTCTATTCTTTATATTAAGTCACAGAAAAGCAATGTCTGGCCATCGTTTGGGCAACCACAAAATTTCGACCCTACGTCTATGGCCGTCCATTTGACGTTGTGACTGATCACCACGCCCTCTACTAGTTATCGTCACCAAAAGACCCATCTGGCTCGTTGGGCATTGCGTCTCCAAGACGCAATGCCCAACGCTTCTGTTGCTTCTGTTCTTTATATTGCCCAATGCTTCTGTTCTTTATATTAAGGCTCGCAACAACTGTTACCCGGCGAAACATTATCGCCAGAGAGATGTTGAATGCGTGTACGTTGTGTCGCGCACGTAAACGTGCAATCACCGACAGGTTTCTTGTGTCACGCGTGCCCAGGGCACGGAGGATGTGTTGTCGGAGCTGGTGGTGGCTAACCGCGTGTGGGCCAAGATCGATCGGCTGGCGGGCGTGGTGAGCTTCAGCTGCCACAAGGAGCCCAACCAGGTGCTCAACGAGTGGTCGCACAACCTCAACAGCCTCATGTCTCTGCTCAGCAAGACGAGCCACCTGATTTCCAAGGAGGAGATGGTGCACCGGCACTTGCACGCTGAGGCACCACCTGCCGAAAACTGATGGGCACTCGTCTTTGTTTTTTTTTTCCCACCTTCTTTTTGTACATACGGAACAGCAAAAGAACTCCTCGAGTGAAACGTCCGAGTGTCCTTCCTGTCTTCTTCTTTTTTTTTCAGGCTTGCCACTAAAAAAAAAATAATGGACGAAAACCAGAAGTAGTTTCTGGTGTGCGTTGCTTCGAAATCAGAAGGCGGCACAAGATAAGCCGTATGACACCTTATGCATTAGGCTAAGTTAACTGGAAGGCAGTTGCCATCTACTTTTTCTTATTCAATTTTATTGATTTCGTCTCAAAGCTTCTGGTAGCCAGTGTGGTTTCGCACTGCCTCCCAGATTGTACGAGTCGAAAGGTTTCTGCATCTTGCGTTGTTTTGCGGTGCCTCTAGCATAGGCCCACCTACGAACCTACTGATGTAGTGTGATGATGCTATATTGTGACGAAACATTAACGTCACAAATTTTGATGACCTTTCACCGTGTCATGAAGCATCATGTCATGATTTCTTGCATAACTCGTGTTGACAAAGCTGACAATCACTTTTTGCAGTAGATGAAACTTCAAAATACTAGAGCTTTAGCCTGTACAATAGGCTATTATACCGAGGGATTTTGTTGGCGCCATATCGGGCCTTGCCTGTTGTGGCTTTAACAACAAGGTTTACCAACAAGCTTTACGGTTGACGTATATGCGTGAGAACGATTGAGTTGGTGCTGTAAATGCTCCACAACCTTATTCATAAATATCGTTATGTACGTAAATAACGCATTCGTGTTAACAGCCCAAGCTTGCACCCATGCGCCTTGGCGAAGTCCTATAGTATTCTGGTGTACACAATACCGTTACGTGATGAGAAATTTCTCTGACAGTTACGATACTGCCTTATGCACATTCTGCGTGCAGCATTGTGTCGGGGCAAGGCCAACTGCGGTCAACTGTGGCCAACTGTAGAATAGGATGGCATCCATCATGCCGTTATTAGATTATCTGTGGATGTGCATCTGCCCACTTCAGATCTGTAAGGTATTATTTGCCTTGTTGATGCTGCATGTGGCTTACTACAACGAAGATGTATGGCTGAGCACTTCGCTTGAGGTGTGAAGCATCAAACACATACTCGTTGTGCAATTAGCATTGCCTGATGGCGGTTCGTTGCGTTACTCTTCTGCCACACTCTATTACAAAGCTTAACGTCATTTTTCGCCAGACATGATGCCTGTATAGGGTCTTTTTGCAAGCGAGTTTCGAGCACCTGCGTGGCTCTGGTCGAATACTCGACTGCCGTGAGGACGCGCAGGTTTAAATCCCATTCGATCCTGGGTATTTTTTTCTTTTTCCTCGTGTCTATCGGTTCTGCAACCAACGGCGACAGCGCTCAACGCAGGAACGGGTGCCTAAAGGCCTGAGCACGCGAACGCGTTGCAGTGTGTCGGTGTGACTTTTTGACGCAGCACCGTGCCCTCTTTCCATGGGGAGAGAGGCGCTCGGCTATGTGTAGCTGCGCACCCTCTCGCTATAGGAAGACAGAGCAGGGCCTCATAAAAAAGCGACACGCTGCATGTGTACATGTGGTTGGGGTTTAAGAGCTGTGGTGTAAAAAAATTTGTTCAGCTTATCTCCATAGAACAATATTTTTAACGTCAACATAATATAGAATTTCTTCACGATTTCAACATGATGATGTTTTACTGCAAAGAAAGACCAGTGCAGTAAACTGGAACTCAAACTCACACGTGTAGTCAAATAATTGAGTCGCACACTGTTCTCGCAAACACGAGCAGATCTCACCCACCACCTTGACCCCCAAACCTGATGGCCCCTGCTTATTACATTTTTTTCTTGTACAGATTTGCGGAACTCCTAGAGTGAAACATCTTATGCATCATGGTTTCTTTATAGGCTCGCCATTAAAAAATATATATATATGGGCAAAAACCAATAAAGCTTTCTGTTGTGTCATCTTGAAATCTAAAGGAAACAAAACAGTAGAGCTGTTTAGCCTGTCCTATATTATGTTGGTGCATACGATACTTCTGTATGTTACTCTGAAATGTTGATATGTATTCTTTACCTCGTGTCCGAAGAACACTACTTTGGCCTCGATGTACAGGAGCATTTATCTGTGATTGCAGTGTAATGTTTCATTGCTGACGCAGTCTGAAACTTTTACCCACTTAGCATCTCATGTCCAAAGACATTTTGCCGATATTGAGAATTGTGGGGAAAAAAGTAAAAAAATAACGCAGCCTATTCACAGAGTGAATGATGATGAGTAGGGCGAAGCATCCGGGCGTTCTTTCATCCATCCATTTGTGCATCCGTCCGTCCGTCACTCCATGCATGCGTCTGACTGCCCGTCTATTCGTCCGTCCATGCATGCGTGAGTCCCTCCCGTGAATCCGTCCATTCTTTCACCCGTGCATCCATCCGTCTGCCCGTGCGTCCGTTCTATTACACACACTTCTACTGGACCAACGTCATCTAGGAAATGAGATGAGAAATGGTGACGAGACAGCACCATGCATTATGCTATTTAGGAGATACTGCCAGTTACACCTGACGCAGGAGAAGGTTAGACTAAGCGGAGCTGCGCCCCTAAAGCTCTGCAAAACACTCTTGTTTACTTTTGCAGTTTGTGCCCAAGTTTTTCAGCATTACTCCGATAGCTTGTGGTGCCCAACTGCAAACCTCTGCAGCCCTGTTTCATTGTCAAGAGATGCCAGACTATAGACCGCAAAAGGTTCATTCGATTGCCATCCGTTACACAATCGTAAACCAAGGTTGCTTTGTTTTGTTGTGTGGAATACTTTCAAATTTTGCATATTGATAGTGTTAGTACGCCTTTAGCAGTGAGCCGAAGACACTTTTATTGGGGGAAACGCAGAGGTCAAGCTGACCAGGTGTCAAGCGGAGCGAGTGCGAGCAGCACCAACACTCTTCCTTCTCTTCTTTCACTGTTGCTCCTGCCTGTGCCATATATCAATGCTACAAATCAATCCCCCCCATGAAAAGTAGCCACCCTGACGACCTATGGACCAGGTAGGATGGGTGGGTTGTTGTGCTGTTTCAATCGATCGACATGAACAGTCTCGCAACGGCGTCGGTCTGTCGATGGTTGAACCGGCTCAACAATATAGTTAACCGGTGAGGACTGACATAGGACTTCGTAGGGGCCTTTGTACTTCGGCAGTAGCTTGGTGGAAAGACCAGGAGCAGATGAGGGAATGCGAAGCCATACCAACGTGCCAGGTGAATATGACGGGGGGGGGCAGGTTTTCATTGTGACGGTCCTTCTGGTACGGTTGATCTTGTGCGGTTAAGGAACATGTGAGTTGCCTGCAATCTTCCGCATAGGTGGCGACTTCGGATAGAGTTGTGGATTCTGAAGCGTCCGGACGGTACAAGAGAATCGTGTCCATGAATGAGGAAGGTTCGCGCCCGTAAAGGAGAAAGAACGCAGAGAATTCTGTCGTAGACTGAGTGGCGCTATTGTAAGCGTAAGTAACAAAGGGGAGTATGCGGTCCCAGTTGGTGTGGTCAGCGGACACGTACATAGACAGCATGTCGCCCAGTGTGTGGTTAAACCGTTCGGTCATTCCATTCGTTCGCGGATGGTACGCGCTGGTTGTCCGATGCACAACGTTGCATTCACGAAGAAGGGCTTGTACGGCTTCGGAAACAAACGTATGTCCGCGGTCGTTGAGTAGCTCACGAGGCGCGCTATGGCGAACAACAAAATTGTGAAGGATAAACAAGCCAACTTCACGGGATGTGGCTTCTGGCAGCGCAGCAGTTTCAGCATAGCGTGTCAAGTGATCGATAGCGACAACCACCCAGCGGTTCCCGTCAGGAGCGTAGGGAAGGGGACTGTACAAGTCAATTCCGATGCGGTCAAGAGGTCGGGATGGGCAAGGCAACGGCTGCAGTTGTCCATTGGCTATGTTCGGTGGGCTTTTTCGGCCTTGACATTTGGAACACGAACGTACGTACTGTCGGACTAATCAGTACATTCCGCACCAATAGTATTGCAGCCGGAGGCGTGCAAACGTTTTTATCACACCGGCGTGTCCGCATTGAGGATCCGCGTGAAAGGAGTCGCAAATAGCAGCACGTAGGTGGCGAGGAATCGCAAGAAACCACTTGCAGCCGTCGGAAAGGTAGTTGCGACGGTACAGGAGTCCATCGTGGATGGCAAAATGTCGAGCTGTACGTCGTAGTGAACGATTGGCGGTACCTTGGGGTGGCTGAGACAGTACCTCTATCATAGAGACTATCCAAGCGTCTTGGCGCTGCTCGGAGTGCATGTCAGTGAACGAAGGTGTCGCAGCATCGGAACTGGAAACAGACGCACTTTCATGTTCATGGGGAAGTGGAGAGCGGGAAAGAGCGTCGGCATCTGAATGTCGGCGGCCCGACCTGTAGATCACACGGATATCATAGTCTTGGAGACGCAATGCCCAACGAGCCAGACAGGTCTTTTGGTGACGATAACCAGCAGAGGGCGTGGTGATCAGTCACGACGTCAAATGGACGGCCATAGACGTAGGGTCGAAATTTTGTGATTGCCCAAACGATGGCCAGACATTGCTTTTCTGTGACCGAATAATTCTCTTCAGCCCTAGTAAGAGTGAGACTGGCATAAGAGACCACATACTCGTCGAAGCCAAACTTGCGTTGAGCAAGAATAGTGCCAAGGCTGACTCCACTAGCGTCGGTGTGGATTTCGGTGGGGGCATCTGGGTCAAAGTGACGGAGAATCAGTGGAGATGTTAGCAAATGACTTAGTTTTGCAAATGCGTCATTGCAAGTGGAAGACCACGCCGAAATTCCTTCACTGTTTGAAAGTAGTCTTGTTAAAGAGGCTATTACCGATGCGAAATTGCGGACGAATCGACGAAAGTATGAACATAAGTTGATAAAGCTCTGGAGTTCCTTTAGTGTCGATGGCTTAGGAAACTGGGCGACGACACACAGTTTCGCAGTGTCGGGTAGAACACCATCCTTGCTGACAACATGCCTTAAGATGGTGAGTTTCCGAGCTGCAAAATGGCACTTTTTCAAATTTAGTTGGAGCCCAGCATGTGTGAGGCATTCCAGGACACTTGCGAGGCACAGAAGGTGGGTATCAAAGTATTTTGAAAAAACGACGACGTCGTCCAGATAGCAAAGACACATCTGCCATTTGAGGCCTCGAAGTATGTTGTCCATCAGACGCTCGAAGGTGGCAGGGGCGGTGCAAAGACCGAACGGCATCATGTTAAACTCTTACAAGCCGTCCGGAGTTACATATGCAGTCTTGGCCTGGTCAGATTCATCCATGGGTACTTTGCCAGTATCCTGATTGAAGATCCAGCAAGGAAAAGAACTCTGCTCCTTGCAAACAGTCGAGAGCATCGTCAAGTCTGGGGAGTGGATAAACATTTTTGCGCGTGATGTCGTTAAGGCGCCTGTAATCAACACAGAATCGGATGTTCCCGTCCTTCTCTTTGACCAGTACCACTGGGGAGGCCCACAGACTGTTGGACGGCTGTATGACGCCACGATTGAGCATATCAGACACTTGATCGTCAATAACTTGGCGTTCAGAGTGAGAGACCCGGTATGGACGCTGACGCAATGGTGCGTGGGCGCCGGTGTCTATACGATGAACAATTGCAGATGTTCGGCCCAAATTGGTTTACTTGAAGTCGAAAGACGTCCAGAACCGGTGGAGAAGTGTCAAGAGTTGGGTTCGTTGGACAACAGGAAGGTCCGAATCAATCGATGGAACGCAGGCGTCTAGGGAAGATATGGTGGACGTGGGAGCGGTAGTAACACTGGCAATTTGAAGGCTTGTTACGCGATCGAGCAGTTGACTGGCCCAAGCACAATCAATGTCCTCAAAACGGCCGATGCATTCGCCACTGAATAATCTGGCTGGCACTAAAAGGAGATTTGTGGCGTAAATAGCTGCGGAAGTGTTTGCGACCATCAGAAGTGCAAAAGGTAGAAGAACGTTTTTTCGAGAAGCGAAGTCTTCAGATGGCGTGAAGATGACATTCGAAAAAGCAGCATGGTCGCAGAAGATCGGCACAATAACCGAAGACATAGGTGGGATATCTGTGTCTGTGGCAACGACAACACGAGAAATAGAAGGCTTGTTAGAATCGTCATCGGCGAGTAATGATAATTTCAATTCGGCTCGGGCACTATCAACAACGGCATGATGTGTGGAAAGGAAGTCCCAGCCTAATATTACGTCATGTGAGCAGTATGGAAAAACGATGAATTCAACCACGTACTGAACGTCCTGGATGAGTAGCCGAGCCGTGCACGTCATAGAAGGGTTTACTTGACGCGCAGTTGCCGTACGCAGCGAGAAGCCAGAAAGTGGAATCGTAATTTTCTTTAACTTGCGACACGTTGCTTCACTCAATACAGACACGGCAGCTCCAGTATCGATTAATGCTTGAAGAGCAACACATTCAATAAAAACAGTTATTTCGTTAGTGGGTAGAGGACGAGGCCTTGTGGAGTTCGACAGTCGCGCATTTCTTGCCTCCGGAACTGCGATGGTCAGTTTTCTGTTTCGGCAGGTGGTGCGTGCCGAAGCATAGGTGAAGGCAAACGTCGGCGTGGAGAGGGCGATCGGTGCTGGTTGAAGGCGCGGCGGCTCGGTGGAGGGGTATCCGAAGTAGCGTCAAGAGGCAGCGCCTGTGGTGACTCTTTGTAGGCGTAGCCGTAGGTTTTATCGATGGCACCTGGATGAGGGACGCGCCGGTGACAGAACCGCTCAACGTGGCCAGGCAGACGACAGTAGTAGCCGATGGGTCTGTTATCCGGTGTGCGCCAAGGATTGTTGGGAAGCGTTGAAGGACGGCGGGAAAAGGAAACATGCGAACCTGCCGATACGCGTGTTGCGTAGAAGGCGTTCGTTTGGTGGGCAGAGTCGACGACGTTTCACGGCGCATGTGCCGGCCTTCGCGCGACGACAGCGTAAGCCAGGGGAGCGGACACAGGCGGTGGCTGGTACGTGGGCGGGAGTGCCTCGCAGACTTGCTCTTCGATGGTCTGGCGCAGTGACGAGGTCAGCCCGTTAGTATTGCTGGGAAGGAAGGGCGCAAGAGACAACTGGCGAGCCACTTCCTCTCGGATGAACTGTTGGATTTGCGGCGTTAATACCGTCTGTTCTGGTGAAATTGCACCAACGGTCAATGGGCGTCGCGTTGAAATGAGCTGTCTTCGCAACTCATCGTAGTTTTGGCAGTGCTGAATAACTTCCGAAACTGTTCGCGGGTCTTTCGTCACCAGCATGTAGAAGGCATCATCTTCGATGCCCTTCATAATATGTTTGACCTTAGCTGTTTCGGACATGGTGGGATTTTAGCGACGGCAGAGGCCCACAACGTCTTCGATGTAGGACGTGAAACCCTCTCCAGACAGTTGGGCGCGATCTTGCAAGCGCTGTTCTGCGCAGAGGTTGGGCACTGTTGGTTAGCCAAACACGTCTGCGAAGGTGATCTTGAAAGTGGCCCAGTCGGTAAGCTCTTGTTAAACCAGAGCCCCGCTACTCCTCTTAGGTAAAAGTGGACGCGGCCAAGTTGGTTGTTTTCGTCCCACCTATTATTAACGCTTACTTTCTCGTACGAAGAGAGCCAGTCCTCGACGTCCTGCTCATCAGTGCCGCTGAAGATGACTAGGTCTCGCTCTCTCGGGACAGCGGGCAGGTGGAGATATAGGAATGGTCTGCTGTGCTACGTCAGTGGATATTGTTACGGCGAAGGTAGAGTTCGATTGCAGAGTTCCAGGATGGGAAATGGATCCAGCACATCCACCCCTTGTTAGTACGCCTTTAGCAGTGAGCCGAAGACACTTTTATTGGGGGAAACGCAGAGGTCAAGCCGACCAGCTGTCAAGCGGAGTGAGCAGCAACAACACTCTTCCTTCTCTTCTTTCACTGGTGGTCCTGCCTGTGCCATATATCAATGCTACAATAGGAATGATTTGAAAGCACGCCATTCGGATATTGAATGGTTCTGTGCATTTCAGTGCAAATTTGAGGTTTTGCGGGCAATTCGCACCGGTGCAATGAGTGTTACGGATTTGTTTGTACCGATTACCACTGTGCATTTCACTCTCATTTCTTTCGACGTTACGTGTGGTGTACGGCAGCTGTGAAGTTTTCACCAGCAAGGCATAAAACATGTGATTTATTCACATAAGCTCATTATACATAGATATTCCGATATGAACTACGACGAGGTCATTGCGCAGCACAACTTACATAATGCCTTCAAAACAGGTAAAATTGTATATCGCTGAGTTCAAGCCTGTTTAACACAGTGGTAGATAATGTTGCTACAGTTTAATGTGACAAATTCACCGCACACATCATGAGGAGGAGCTCTCTGCAGCACAACTATTATTAACAGTTGAAGGTTGTATAGCAGGCTCATAGGAAATGTTGCAACAGTTTAATGTAAGGAATTCACAGAAGCATGTTAGAAAGAGTTTTTTTTTTTACCGCAAATCGTGACAAGACGCAGCACAACCAACACTATGCTTTCAAAATGGGCAAAATTATATATCAATTTAAGCTTGTTTATCCCAGTTGTAGGAAGTGTTGCAACTGTCTGAAACCAGAAATTTATATTGCATTATAACATAATCAGTATCTATGTTTCATGTTATGCATGTACAATTTTGAAAAATGCAGATGCAGTAATGCTGGGAAAGTGATTTTATACTTTTGCAATGCGGCCTCTTTCACTTTACTGTCGATTGCTTGACATATGCATCACCAAGTCCATCGACATGTGCAATGCATTTATGCAAGACATTTTGTCAAACATCATGAATACAATATGAAATGTCTGCTCTGGATCACACTAGCGTTGAAAAATCAGCATTGGGGTTAGTTGCCATCATATCCTGGCGATCCCTCACGGCTATCATATGCTGTTAACATGTGTCCAGATGTTTTACTGATGACCTGGTCAGTGCCTCGCCATTGGAAGTGTCGCAGTCGGTGGCCACGTCGCTGCAGGTCATTTTGGATTTCCTGCGAGGACCGAGGATATAACCAATGGTGATTAATGCATTCGGGAGTCGTCATCACATGTCAGTGAGAGGGCTCTGCAACGTTTTAGTTCCGAGTCTCACTTGATGCATCTGTAAGCGTATGCGGCATTTAGGGGCGAGACCACCGAGTGACACTCTTGTTTCTCCCTCAAAAATTTTCAGTGGTGCACTCGCACGCAGTTATCCAAATATTCAGAAAAAGACTTGTAAGAAATCAAGTTTGCTAGAAATCCATAGTTCTGGCTCCAAATAAGAGTTATATTGGTTTAAGAATAATGAACACTGGGTGGGTTGGTAATCCATAGCTTCAAAAACTGTGTAAAAAGTTGCAGCATATCCACGGGGCAAATGATGGAGAGTGGGGCGAGGCTAAGTCCGCAAGCCGCTTCGGCTTCCCGTTGTCATACTGCAGGGTCCTCGCGGCGTGCTTCTGCCTCGCGCGCCCGCACCTCGGGGTACCTCCTTCGAGCGCGACCCGCCGCCGCCCTGCGCGCACGCCGCTCAGCAGCCTTGTCCACACTTCGTCGCCGAGGCCCCTGAATGCGCGCGCATGCCAAGACGCCGCTTTTATTGTATTATAGAACGCCCCCTGGCGTACAGCGCCGCCGAAGAACGCGCATTCGTCTCTCTCTCCTTCCGTACGTGTGACGTCAATCCTTATTTTCTACAAGTAACGCCCTCTAGTGTCGTACTATTAGCCTTTTCAGCGTATGACACAAGTACCGCCCTCTATGGCAGGTTCGAAAATTACCAGGGGCGGTTACCCACAACGGGACGCACAAGCCACGTCATGAAGAGCTTCGCCCCTGAAAAAGTGGCAAGAACACAGAATGCACTCGCACGAGCGCAAGCTAGCAACTGAGCATTTATTGAAGAAAACACAAATATAAATAGCAAGAAATTCCTCAAGAAACTTCTTGAAGGCTGCTAAGGCTTTGTAAAGTCTCCGTCTGGCGTAGCCTTTATCGGTGCTTCTCTGATATAAAGTGCCTAGCTTACAAGACCTTAGTCAGGCCAATTGTTGGGTATTCTGAAATTGTATGGGCAGCGAATGCTGCACAGTGACGCGCTGGCGGACCAACTCGGGGCTGTCTAGAGGGCCCGTGTGGCGGCAGAGGGGCTTGGCCTCTCTGTCCCGACGTGGCAGCAGCCAGCATCAGTCCTGGACTGATCCTCAGGACTTCAATAAAAGTTCTCCATACCATGCCTTATACACAGTCGAACTGCAATAAAATAGCGAAGGTTCAACGACTTTGGCGCAAGATTTATATTTAATAAACATCGCCGTTAATATTCTCCCATTAAGCTTTGTGCACAAGCGCGACTCGAAAGTTTGGATGCTAGAATGAAGATTGATAGACTAAAATTCCTCTTCCAGTTAATTCACAATCAGTTCAAACTTACCCACACGGCTATCTTTCAGCTTAGCACACAGGAACATATAATACATCGCCATAGTATGTACATCACACCCGTTGCTTCTCGTAATGACTACTTTAGGTTCAGTTACTTCCCCCGTGCTATCGAAGAATGGAATATGTTACCTGAATCCACTATCAGGTGTTCGTCGCTGACGTCATTTCAAGAGTCTTAAAACTGCTTGTCCATGCATAATTTTGTGGCTACATATTGTTACGTTTGAAAGAGACTGGTAGACGTTGAAAGGGGCCGTTTATTAGGTCGCGAGGGGCAGCTCAGAAGCGGCCGACTCGTTAAAGATCCTCCTGATCCTCTTCTTCCTCTCTCGCTCTGGGCCACAAGTGCGTTCACCGTATACGCTTCTTTTTCTTCGTGCATGTACGCAACATTCCTCTCCGCGCAGACGAAGGCCGCCGGACGAGTCAGTCGAGTTGTCGTGGCGTGTACAGTTTCAGGCGGGCAACATGAACCACTTGAGTTTTGGCAGCTCGTCGACCACTCGCCGTGAGACGAGCTATTACATAGTTGACCTCTGTAAGTCTGTCGACAATGACAAAAGGTCCATCGTAAGTGGCCAAAAACTTTTGGCATAACCCGCGCTTGCGCATCGGAGTCCACAACCACACCAGATCACCACGGCGATAAATCACTGGTCGATGGTGAATGTCATAGCGTGCCTTCGCTTTGTCTTGCGATGCCAATGTGCGCAGTAGCGCTATGCGACGCGCCTCTTCGGCGAGGCAGAGAGTCTCAGCGACAGTGACGTTGTCGTGGTCATAGAAAGGCAATATTGTGTCTATTGTGTACCGGGGCGAACGTGCATAAAGCAAAAAGAAAGGGCTATAGCCTGTAATCTCATGCTTCGCGGTGTTGAACGCGTAAGTAATGAAAGGGAGTACGTCATCCCAGTTCTTGTGGTCGCAAGAGACATACATAGACAACATGTTAATAATGGTGCGGTTGGTACGTTCCGTCAGTCCATTAGTTTGGGGGTGGTATGGTGTCGAGTGACGCAGGCGGGATTCACATAAACGGAGTAGCTCCTCCACGACATCCGCTGTGAATTGTCGTCCACGGTCACTGATAATCAGGCGAGGTGGGCCATGTCGGAGGATGACGTACTGTAACAAAAACGACGAGACTTCACTGGCAGTTGCGGAGGGGACGGCCGCCGTCTCGCAGTAGCGTGTGTGGTAGTCGACGCAAACAATTATCCATCGGTTGCCCTTAGCCGATTTTGGGAAGGGGCCCAGAAAGTCAATGCCCACTTGTTCAAAAGGTGCGCCTGGAGTAGGCATCGGCTGTAGAAGACCAGCTGGACCAGTTGATGGACGTTTGTGACGCTGACATTGCATGCAGCTTGCCACATAACTCTCAACAGACTTCTGCATACCAGGCCAATAAAAGCGCTCTTTAGTCCGGTGAAGCGTCCGCGCCAAACCTAAATGTCCAGATGTAGGGTCGTCGTGCATGACACTCATAATAACTGTTCGCAGGCTCTCCGGGACCACTAGAAGGAAACGCGCGCCACTGCTGGAGAGGTTCCTTTTGAACAACAGTCCATCACGCATACAGAAACGGCGGGCACTAGTGGAAGCGGATGCAGCCGCGAATAGTGGTGCCAGTTTAGCATCCTTCCGCTGTTCCGCTCTGAAACTGGGATAGTCCGGGAACGTAGGCGACACAGACGCTACAAGCTGGTCAAGGTCATCGGATTCACAGTCTGTTGTGCTAAGTGGCATACGTGAAAGACAGTCCGCGTCAGCATGTCGACGACCACTCTTGTAAGTGACGGTAAAACTGTATTCTTGTAGCCGGAGTGCCCAGCGCGCAAGGCGGCCACAAGGGTCACGAAGGTTGACAAGCCAACACAACGAGTGGTGGTCGGTTACGACTGTGAATGGGCGTCCGTACAGGTAAGACCTAAACCGCTGAATTGCAAATAATACCGCCAGGCATTCTTGTTCCGTAACAGTGTAGTTTTGTTCCGGCCTGCTTAGGGAGCGACTTGCGTATGCGATGACGTGTTCGCGGTCGCCGTAACGTTGTACTAGGACGGCTCCAATACCTATGCCGCTAGCATCCGTATGAAGCTCTGTTGGAGCAGAAGGACTGAAGTGCTGAAGGACGGGTCGTGACGTCAGCAAAAACTTCAATTGACGGAATGAAGAATCGCACTCCGGAGTCCACTCAAAGGAATTGTCCTTTCGTAAGAGGCATGTGAGAGGATACGCCACGTCGGCAAACTTCAGAATAAAGCGGCGGAAGTACGAACAAAGCCCCAGGAAACTACGAAGCTCCTTGACGGAACGCGGCGCATTGAACGCCTCAACTGCTGCTGTCTTCTGGGGGTCAGGGCGGATGCCATCCTTGTCAACGAGATGCCCGAGCACAAGCGTCTGGCGGTCTCCGAAGTGGCATTTCTTCGAGTTTAAAATTAGGCCAGCGTTTCGGATGCAGTTCAAAACAGTATCCAGACGAGAGTTGTGTTCACTGAACGTGCGGCCAAAGATGACGACGTCGTCGAGGTAGCACATGCAGATGTTCCACTTCAAGCCACGCAGAATGGTGTCCATAAACCTTTCGAAGGTTGCCGGTGCATTGCACAGTCCAAATGGCATCACGTTGAATTCAAAGAGCCCATCAGGGGTTACAAAGGCAGTCTTTTCCTTGTCCTCTGGGTGCATCGGAATTTGCCAATAACCGGATCGTAAGTCTACGGAGGAAAAATAAGAAGCCGAATGTAAGCAGTCGATTGCGTCCTCTATACGGGGCAGCGGGTATACGTCCTTTTTAGTCACGGCATTCAGTCGGCGATAGTCGACGCAAAATCTCCAAGATCCATCTTTCTTCTTAACAAGGATTACCGGTGCTGCCCACGGACTGGCTGACTCTTGTACCACTCCCTTTTGCATCATTTCCTGCACTTGGTCGTTGATAATTTGTCTTTCTGACGGGGAAACACGATATGGTTTTTGGCGAATTGGACTTGCCGCGCCAGTGTTGATGGTATGGCGCGTTCGAGACAGGGGGATAGGGATTACTTTGCCCTTCTGCGCAAAGTCAAATACCGAAACGTGCTTCAACAGCACATTCATTAAGGTTCGGCGCTCGCTTGAGCTAAGCGACTTATTTATCGTTGCCATAAGCGCCCCGTCCAAATTGTGACAACCAGTTCCGTCACGTTCTTCCGGCACGTCTGTGAGCTCGACCACTGATAAGGTCGCGTGCTCTTTGCTGACCGAAGCTAATTTCAAACCATTGGGTAGGGCTCAGAGGAAACGGGCTCAGAGGAACAGTTTACAGTCCATAGACCAGTTCTTCCGCCATCAATCGACACCACACAATGGGGAACCAACACATTCTTCTTCACGCAGTTTATGTGCATTGGTTCTACGCTCGCATCGAAGCTGTCAGAATCAGCGCCGCGACAAACAACAGGAACACGTACGGTAGACAACGCAGGTATGAACGTATCGCCACAGACACACAGCGTAGTTTGGTCATTCGCTGGAGTTTCCAGGAGTTCTGAAGGCATCTGGCCACTCACAAAGACTTTCCCCGTGCGACAGTCTACAGTGGCACCACATTCTCGCAAGAAGTCCATGCCGAGAATGACATCATGTGTCGACCGAGGAATAATCGCAAACTCTGTGGTTATCATAAGGCCTCCCAAAAATACCTCAGCACTACACACACCAATAGGGCGCAATGGCTCTCCACTCACTCCACAGAACGTCGAAGTTTCATCCCAGGTAAAAACAACTTTCCGCCCTAACACGTCTTTAAAGGAACCACTCATCACGGAAATCGTTGCACCTGTGTCCACCAAGGCCATCACTGGCACATGATCCACCAAAACACGCACTTTGTTTTTAAACATACACACAGGAGGTATTTCTCTCAGTAGCACATTTCCAGCGACCTCACCCCCATTGGCCGCGCTGGCTAGTTTTCCGGTGGCGAAGAGGGCGCTTTGCGACGCAGCGGTGAAGGAGAACGATGAGCACGAGGTCGCGGTGGGGGCGTTAAACTCCTGTCAGATGCCGGGGAGTGGTTGCGGAAGTTGCTGGGCCAATAGTTGTCATCAGGTGGTATGTGGGCCGGCCGCCGGACACCATGAGGCTGTTCGAAGGGTCGTGAAAAGTCGCATGGTTGGTGATACCGAGGAGTCACCCGACGGTTGCAAAATCGCGATATGTGGCCTGGCACACCGCAGGAATAGCACACCGGCCGAGGTCGAAACGTCGGTCGCTCGTCGATGATTAGAGCGTCATCATTTGCTCTTGTGTGACGGATGTACTGGGTGGGTGCGTTGTACCGAGACGTCGGGTGTCGAGGAGGCATGCGCTGAGAGCGTCGGTCATACCGCGACGCGGGAAATCTGGTTGCCATTCTTGACTGTGGGGCTGGGCTGTACTCCACAGTTGCCGCGCTCATTGTCGGTTGCCATGGGGTCAAAGGAGGCACATCCATAGCCTCACGTGGCAGACACAACTCACGATGGTCAGCTGTCGAACATGACATTTCTCGGTGGGACAGTTCCTCACGAACAATCTGTCGAATGGTAGAGAAAAGGTCGAGGCCAGGATTCGTGTCCACACTGGCAACAGTTGTAACGTTAGCCAGCCGACCAAACTTGGGCGCAATTCGACGCATCTTGAGCGTTTCAAACGTTCGGCAATGCTGAATGACGTCGGACACAGAACTGAGGCTTTCTTTTCCAATTAGGAAATTATACACGTCCTCAGCAATCCCCTTGAGCAGATGCCCAACTTTGTCCTCTTCCGACATGGTAGCACAGACCACCTTGCACAGCCTTAACACTTCTTCTATGTAAGTGGTGCATGTCTCACCTGGTAGCTGTGCCCGTTGCGACAGTGTTTGCTCAGCCCGCTTCTTTCTAGCAACCGAGTCGCCGAAACACGCCCTGAGCTCTTCAACAAAAAGATCCCACGTCGTGAGTGCGTCCTCGTGGTTCTCGTACCATACCAGTGCGGTGTCGGTCAGGGAGAACACTACGTTGGCTAGCATAGCGGCTGCATCCCAACCGTTGGACTTGCCCACACGTTTGTACTTGGTGAGCCAGGCGTCGACATCTTCTTCGGCTTTTCCTCCGAAGGGCGGTGGAACTCGGTAGTATGGAAGCGGGCCAGATGGTGCCGTCCTGGAAGCGCCTGCTTCTTCGGGCATGTCGAAGTCACTCACGGCAGATGGTGGGAGACCGGCAAGTCGACGGCTTCGTCGAAGCTGTGGCAGTGATCGTTCCGTAGTTGAAGCGCTTACCCAGCACCTCCACCACTCTGTTACGTTTGAAAGAGACTGGTAGACGTTGAAAGGGGCCGTTTATTAGGTCGCGAGGGGCAGCTCAGAAGCGGCCGACTCGTTAAAGATCCTCCTGATCCTCTTCTTCCTCTCTCGCTCTGGGCCACAAGTGCGTTCACCGTATACGCTTCTTTTTCTTCGTGCATGTACGCAACAATATAGCTTTTATTCTGCTATGATGATTTAAACTGTCTCGTGATGCTGTCTATGCTTTTTTCTTTGTTTTCGAACACGATGCACTTTATTCTGCTCTTTATTTGTGCTCATTAGTATGCCTTTGCCATTTCTTTTGTCATTTATTTTGTATATTTTTCTTCTGCTGTTTGCAATCAACACTGCAAGGTCACCTCAGATTTTCGTTGCCATTTTCGCCCGATACATGTACCTTCCACCCTGTAACGACCCGCTTGAGGGCTAACAGTATTAATAAATGAAATGAAGAAACAATGTAAAATATTAGAGGTAGGCAATTACATAATTCATCTCTAGTTGGTGCAATGTGACCGAAGGCCTCAGCAACTTATCTCGCTGTCCTATGTCTGTGCCGGGACAGCACTTTTGTTTCGCGAAGTCAAGGGGGACACTTGCAATCTATGCAATGTAGGCACTCATTCGACGAAGGGTGGGCCTTCAGCGATGCCCTGTGATCCATTAGACGGTTTTTCAAACACCTCCCGGTTTGGCCGACATAGCATTTACCACATGACAGCCTTTCCACATTCAACTAACGTTTCCCGGTGATTATATCCTCACATTCACTCCACTTGATTTTTTCTATCCACCGCTGCGCAGTCTCGGCCCAACTTGTACCGCAAGAACTTGAAGGCAGTATTGGGGCAACCACTTTATTTGGGCAGTACTGGGGCCCTACACGGCCGGTGGTAATATCCTACAGACGTAGCTGCCGTGTGGGCGTGTCTTTTTTTTATGGGCGAAGCTCCTTATGGCGTGGCTTGTGCGTCCCTCGTAATACGTAACCACCAGTGGCACATACCCGAAATAGCGGTCCTTACAATGTCTGCTGGATGGGGGCACTTGTATATGATGAATACATGATGAAAAGATGTGAGAAGGCTGTGCTTGGAGTTTTCTCTAGACATATGGACGGACGAACGGACTGACACACGCACGGACGGACAAGCAGAGGGGCGCACGGACGGATGGACAGACAGAGGGATGGCCGCAAAAAGAGATGGACGGACATACAGACGAATGAACAAACGGACGGATGCACCAAGGATCACACAGATTGGCGGACGCAAGAACGAATGGAGAGACAGACTGACGAACGCTGCGCCCCACCAATCATCAATCACTCCGTGGATATGCTGTGATTTTTTTTTTTCGTGTGACGAAAGAGCAGTTGCATCTCGGTGCTGCACACTGTTTTTAGCCGGCAGTGCGCCGACTTGCACCCGTTATCACTACGAGAACGGAACGGGATGCGGTACCATCATTCGCACGTGATCACACTAGGCGCCTCCTTTAGCGCATGTAAAGACGATTGGCACAAATGATAAGCGCGCACTTCCATCGCGTCAAAGATATCACGTGGCGCAGTATCGACAGTTATAACAACTGTGGTTCGTCACCCGACTACCGTGCCTCGTCCTCCGAAGCAGTCGGGCAAAGCAGACCTTAGATCCGGATTCGCAAGAACACGTGTCCGTCGCCGTGTCAGCTGCCATGCCATCTCTGGCGATAAGGGCGCCCTTTCTTTGGCCACTTGGATGGCCTTCCTCGAAGAGCTGTGCCCACGGGAAGCTCGACCCCGACGCCCCAAGGAGCTCCGGGAAGCCACGCACTTGTCCGGGCACGCCGGCTGATCGCACACCTGCGTGTCACACATGTTGGTGAGCCACGTTTTTTTTTTTCTAAAGACGATAGTCTTTCTTGGGGGCCTTCGACGCAAAAATTTTGGTCTGTCTGTACATTTGTCTATTTGTCCACTCTTACCGGCATCGGGTACTTGAAACGGCCGACCCCATCCGCAGCAACCACCAATGCATGCTCAAGGTTGAGCGTTCATGCTTGTGCAATTGTCAATTAAAAAGCAATTATTGCGCATGTCTGGGGCACCATAACAACACGCGTATATTCTGCATATGCATCTCTTACTAGAAAACGCATACATAAGTGATCTTAAGCACCGCAGCGCTTATCACGCTGCGCTTACCACGCAACGCTTGCACGGAACGGGGAGTGTTTCCAACGCTTTGCCAAGACAATATGGTGGTGGCACCTACACGTCGCCTCGCGTTCTACACCTTATCACCTCCGAGACGGGCGCGCACGGCCACGCGCTTTGTTTTCCAAAGGAAACTGCCAGATGGCGCTCATGGCTCACGTGTAACATGACTTGATGCGTTCATGACAAGGAGGTTTAAAAAAAACTTCTGGAGTGGAGGTCCCCTATTCACGCCTACGCAAGCGGGTGAAGCCGGGGAAACCGGTTGGCGGCCATCTTGCTCCAGGCAAGAGAGAGCGCAGACAACGTATCCAGCGCGCTTCCGTGGCGGCTTTTTCGAATGAAACGGGGCACTTAGTGTAATTAATTTCACTCGCATTTTTTCTTCGTGTTAGATAAACAAGATCTGTACAAAGCCGTCAGTTACGATATTACAGGTGAGCCGTACGCGATTACGTATTAGCGAATATGCATTACAACGGTTAGCTGCTGTAAGTGCGGATTCGCTTGCAATTTTCGAAATGAGGCTCACGGTTCAAGCAACACAGGGGTATATGAGTTTTTATTCATTCAAGGCTTTATACAATTTCCAAAAGCACATACAATAAAACAGAAACAATTCACACGAAAACGGCCTGATTCCCAAAACGCAGGTTATATCAGGCAACTCTATAACAACACACTAAAATTGCAAAAAAATATAGAATATACCAGCTGCTCCGCTTTGTTCAACGCTGGTTCTCATCTGTACCTTACAGATTTTTAAATATAATAGTCTTTGTCAGCTGGGTTCGTACCCCACTGCGCGAGTTCTTGCGGTTGATTTCTTTGGAAATGTGGTGAAGCCTGATTGTTATATACAGGTTGGCAATCTTTTTCGCCAAAACGTAGATGTGATTGTCGAGTGGATCGCAGTACAACAGATGAGGCTCTAACTCAGAAAATAATGCTTGTTCAAACACCTCCGTTAACACCTCTACCATGAGGCGATCACTGTTTGCATGCAACGATTTTAGGTCCTTACATTGAACCTGTAGGGCACGAAGCCCTACAGCTTTTTAGCTTTTGCTTTAGAATTTAGCTTTTGGCTAAATTTTTATTAAAATCAAAAGCCTCAGAGGTAAAACCCGGATCGCCATTTAGAGATTTGTGCCATGCGTCACGAAGCGTCTTGTCTTTCGGAAACCTGCGGTACCACACGCACAAAATAGGTTATTCAACTTCTACTCGCCAGCTGAAAAATGCTAATGAAATTAAGTTTTCAGCTGAAACCGCGCTTCTCGAATGAGGTAGCGCGCCGAAGGAGACAAGCGATTGAAAGCGCTTTTTCCCGCGTACTTACACGTGAAAAGTGATTCCTGGCTTCTGCTTCGCACGATTAGTGCAGCCGAAGGCGACGCACGAGCTCACCATAACGTCCGGAATCGTGTCAATTTCCTTTAGAACTGCACAAAATCCGCACAGAACAAAAGAACGAGGGACAAACGCGACAACTGTTGTTCAGTGGCGCGAACGGCGGGGGCCCAAACGACCGACGGCACGTTTTTTGCCTGGAGCAACATGGCGGCCGTCGGCGTCACCAGAGGGCAGGCGCTTCCACTCCAGAAGTTTTTTTTAAACTTCCTTGGTTCATGAGCCTCCGCTGCACGCTCGAGGCAGCGCCTCCGGAATACCATTCACCGATTTTCTTGCGCAGAACATCAAATGAATCTTTTGTTCAGTCTCTCCACACGCAAGACTATCGTCTTTCGGCGACATTCGCAGATTACGTGCAGATACGGGGCCGTTTTTTTTTTTTTACAATAGCATCGTCAGTACAACCATAGTCGTATATCACAACAGCATCCGCATCTCAGTGAAGGCTGGTTCACACTTGCGACTGACAGCTTAAGTCGCAAAGCGTCTGCTTTTAGTTGGTCGCTTGCTGCTTGATTTTTCAGTCGCGCGACACCAGTCGCACACTTCTGAACTCATCTAGCCTCCGCGTAAAGGACGTCAGCTTATCTTACGGGGCAGTGGCAATACGAGCAGCCGTTCTTTGTGACGACGGATGTTTGCTGCGCACCGGTGGGAACTTGGGTTGCATAGAACCGCTTTTTTTTTTTTTTGACCGGCATTTGCAAATAGTTGCGCGAAAGGCGTAGTGGAAAATGTGCATGAGCCTTGTGGCTCAGTGACACCAAAAGTACCTTGGGCACTTTTTTTCTTTCTTTTTCTTCGAGTATGTGGCTTTCTCAGTGCGCTCGAGTGCGCACGCGTGGACAAATCGCGGCCTCTGGCGGCGAACGCTGTAACGACCGAGAGTTGGTTGGTTGGTTGGTTCCTCAAACCCTTGGCGCAACCCACCTAGGGGGATAGGCCATGAATTAGCTCGCGCCAGTGCATCTGATTTGTCTTCTTCAACTCCAAGCCCGAGAGTGTCATGTTCAAATCGGCCAATGGCTGCGGCTGTGACGAGTCATTTTCGAGCTTCTTCCGTCATTTGTAGACAGAACAGAGCGCAATTTTTTTGCTGACTTTGGAAACTTTATTGTGAATTTTAGGCCGTGTACTGCGCTATAATATTTGGCTTCCTCTACTACAGATCGGCAGCGTTTTACGACCGTGCACGAAAAGTGTTGAAAGGCCCGTTAAAGGAATTCACCGAAGCTCAGTAACTCCAACGCCGGAGTGCTCCTATCAGACACCTAAGTCAATGGGCTAGCGTCGCCTAAATTTTTTTTATATTTTAGCCTAGGAAAAGCGATGTTGGTCCGAAGCAAGCTGTCGACTCCTATATTCGTTACTGTAAATGGGAAGTGAACATTGAGATTTGAATGTTTACTGAGACGCCGATTATCATTTGTCGTTTTCTTGCATTAAATGAAAGGCCAATCACTCGAGAGCTTCGAAAATGTACTGCTTAAGCGTGAGTTTACCCTGAAAAAGTAATTACATCATGGTTTTTGAAAGCTAGTTTTGGTTCTTACTGTACCCTGACGTCACAGCACGGTATGAATTTCTCGTCCCGTGCCAAATATTCTGGCGCTTTCACAGCCACTCCGCACCATTGCTACGTTGGGGACGTAGTATACGAAAATAAAATATCAACATTCGCCGAGCGTCACATTTCCTTAGAGCAGTCTCTGTTAACAGGAGATTACTATGGCAGAGTAAACGTGGCTTTGAAAAGTGGTGTCATTACCCCTATAAAGAGAATGTCGGTGATGGGAATGACATTGCCAGTCAAGGAGCATTAAACATAACATACCAGATTATGTATCCACTCTTCGTGCGAAATTTAACGAGATTCTTTAGAACGTCACGTCCATGGCGGTGGCACATATCAAGTTTTTAAAATAAATATTTAGGGTTGAAGTTTGTATTCTGTGGGTCGTTCCTTCCTCTGTAGTAGCAGTAGTAGTAGTTGTTGTATGTAGCCACCTCTAGTTTATGAATTGCTCAATAGATGGTGTTGTGTGTATATGTCCTAGTAAATATCACTAGATGGCGTTGGTGGTTTTCTTATAGTTGACGGACGGGTGAACGGAAGCATGGAGGGACGCTTCGCCTCATTATCATAATTCGGTGGATATGCTGTGAATTGTTTTAGTCTATCCATCTATACCCTTCACTCTTTCTAGTGCGCCCTGTGCTGCCACGCTTTAGCGGCGCTCAGTGACTCTTCTAAAGACCACTACACTCTTTTTAGAGAGTTTTGGGAGGTGCTACTCTCCAAAAAGAGAGTGTATCTCTAAAGAGAGTGGCAAGTGAAGACACGCCAGAAAGAGTAAAAATACTTTATTTCTTTTTGTAGAGTGTAGTCGTAATTGGAAGGTTAGCGTTTGTTCGGCATGGCGTATGTAATCAATACAACAGCCAGAATGTACGCTGCGAGCTCATTAGTCTATAAATATTTTACTGCAACAAGAAAGTTTTGATGGCATCAAAAGCACAAACCGGTGTACCATTTGGCGGGCCATTTGGTCCACCAAATAGTCCAACATTGATGTAGCAATAGCGAGGTGTTCCGTCCTGGTATTTCACCGTCCAAGTGAATCTTAGCGTTGCCTTTTGAACTGATGACATCGATGCTAAATCCAGTGACGCGGTAATGCCTGGGCCAACGGCATCAGTATAGGACTGCCGCCTTGATTCCCTCCCATGCCTCAGTGACTGTTGGGAGGATGTCCTTGTACGGAAGCAGGAAACCAAAGTCAGCGTCAAACACAGCTTGCTTGGACTGCAACTCGATGCTGAAAGACTTCCTTACGCCTGCCTTGTCGTACGCCCAGTCTGCGCTGCCTCCGGACATCGGATCTGAAATAATTTTTAGTGCTGCGTTCATCCTTCTCTTAAAGAAGCCACCCTGTAGCTAGAGACAAACGTCTACGAAATATCAAAAGAAAATATTGACTAGAACATATTTAAAATGAATTTTTATGTGCACGCCCGTGCGACTGAGCGAGATGCGGAGCCCCTTGCGGATCCGACATCAACGCGGGGGCAATGTAAACAAACTACGTCACGAGTTTGTGTTGGCAGGTTGCTGTGGACGAGCCTTGCGTTTGCACTACCTGCGATTCGGTTCTCCTTGTCTGCGGCTTTGCGTGTGCTGTGGCTGCCAGTGCGGCTACCCGCTCGCGCATGCTCTCGCGCGGGCTCCTACGTCACAGTTTTGCGTGGTCACGTGGCCAAATGTGTTTACCTTGCTCCCGGAACTGCTTCTGCCTAGCTCGGCGCTCTTTGAAACCGAAACTACGACTGAGTGCTCTAGACGCGTCTGTAAATAAATAACCGTTGCGTGCTTGCGCAAACGAGGTTTCCAGCCGTGATAAGTACGTCATAAGTCTTGAGCTACCTATTACAACCACAAGAAAGAGAAGAAGAACCACGACAACAATGGGGCAAACGTTTTGTGTAATTCTCCTTTAAAGGGTTCCTGAGCCAGCCATATCGGGTCGCGTGCTACAATAAGAAAAAGAAAACGCTCATGGTTGGTTGCTCACGCTTCACGAACTCGTCTAGAACAATTCGAATACTCGTTCGTCACGTTCTCTATGCCTTGTGCACCTAAACGTAGTTTAGCATTGCCTCCGTGACTGGAGGCATCGCAAGCTAAAACGTGATCGGAACCTCCTGTGACCTAGCGACGACGTCATGCGATGACGTCATCATATGTCGACACGTTCTTTCGCATGATGATGACGTTAAAACGTTTGCTATGTATGACATTATGATGATGCCGTTTCGTGGTGATTTTTTTTTTCATGATTTGTGCGGGATGCATAGGATTCCACAAGCCAATGCATGCTTCGTTTCAAACGCCACACTGACCTATACAGCAAACATCTAGGAGACATACACGCGTAAAGTATTATGTCTTGAGGGCAGGTATACACAACAACAACAAATTCTTTCACATTTATTGCAGAAATGACGTAACGCTTTTTTAAAGGTAGAATTAAAAGGAGGCAGGCTCGGGGCTATGTTTTTTCTCAAGTGCTCAGCAGAACTAAATGCGGGAACTCCTAAACCATGACATGTCACTGGCCACTTACATATCGTCTCGTACATCGCTCCAACCTTGTAGACGGCACCGTTGACTTTCTCAATGGCTTCCGCTGCTCTGCGGGAAATGTTCAGTTGTAATGAAATCGAAAGGAAACCATTTGAATTGAAGACGTACGTATTCTGGGGCTGTAGGGAAGGCGGAAATTCGAAAACGAAGCAGCGACGTGCTTCTCGCAGCGGCTTGCCATTGGTCCGTGGTTGTCTGAGAACGAATGAATGGAATGAAAACACTTCATTTCAGTCCTGCAGGACGCGCTTAGCGGGCGTCTCCCACGTATGGACCGACAGGGAGTACCTGGCGGCCGCTTCGTGGGCCTGCTGGACGGTCCATTGCTGAGAACGAAGGTGGGAAATAAAGTTCCTGGATTGCGAAATCAGGGGGTACTCGGTTGCCATTATAGCTGGAGACCAGGATTGCCATAGCCCCGCTATTTAAAAATGGACAGCTTTGACGAAGTAATGGCATGGCATAGGATTGACGGTTCCCCCTAAAAATGATTAGGGGGGAGGTGGCAGCTCCCCGTTCCACGCCCTTTCCCACGTCCCCTGGTACGCACATCCATGCTTCTAGCGTTAGTAGGTTTTGAAAATGCAGGCTAAGAATAATTTAAGGAAAGTCTTCGATGCTGGTATGTTACGGTAAAACTGGTGAGTGAGTGAGTTGTTGTCAATGCTCATTGCTTGCAATGAAGAAATACACGAAGAGAGCGAAAGAGCGAGAGAGAGAACGTTAATAAACAAGGGCTCCTTGCTTAGTGTGTGTGGTGCTCCTCATGCTGAGCCCTTATGCAGAGCCCCTCATCCTGAGCCCCACTGGCTGGCCATTAAAGCTCGCCGGGCATGATCGATGGTGGCTAATTGGCTTCACAAGTCCAGTTCTGAGATTCGAGCTTCCTACGACCAGCTTACCGGTTCTTCCCTAATCCGCGGCGAAACAACGTCTGCCGTATAAGCTGCGCACACTGGCAGGTTATGTGTAGACTTCACAACACAATTCTCGAAACACGTATCGACAAACGTCCGTTGTGCAACTCTCCACCGGTGCTCGAACAGAGAAAAAAAAATAGTCACACGGTTCCTTATGCAATTGGATACTTAAGTATAAATCATTTTATTTTTCTCCCGAGTTGATTGTACTCATTCTTCCTCGAATCTTCCTACACCCAAAGTAGTTCTGCGTTGCCTGCGGCATAGGCGTGTGCGGGATTGCCCTTCTGGGGGGGGGGGGGGCGAATGTTTGTTTCAGTGTCACCATCCAAATAATATCAATGCACGGGACTGACTTTACACCCCCTCTTTACGCCTCGCCCTCCCTAATATGTCATTGTATAGAAATGGCTGTGCGCCCCCTCTCTCCCCCACCCCTTGCGCACGCCTATAGCCTCCGGGATCGGAGAAATTGGAAGATTTCTGGCCCCACCTTTACCAAAGCGACGATTTCCTGTGATTGCGTCATCGTGTGGCGTCACGCGATCTGATGTGGGGCCGGTCACAAATTTTTGCAGCCTGCGACGTTTTGGTGACGTCACACAATGTCATGGCATGATGGTTTCCTGCGTCACCGGTGTTCACGCCGCCGATCAGTTTGGACGCTCGAGGGGACATTACGTGAGATGGGGCCGACGATCAACGCCTACGAACAACGAAGACGCGCTCTGTCTCACAAAAACGCGTTACCACAGGGAGCGTAGGAGAGGAGAGAGAGAGAGAGGGGCAGGGAATGCACATGCGCAGTGGAAGCGTGGACGCGCCACTGCCATCCATGGCCACTGCGGAGGAGGCGTTTCGTTGCCTGCGCCGGCGACTCGAAAGATAGGGGGCAGCGCAGGCGAGGAGCGGGAGGGCTGCGCATGCGCTGTAAGTGTGGTCACGCCGCACACCGGATTGAGCTCCAGCGTAAGCCGCTTCCCATATAAAAAGCAGGAACGTGTAGATTTTTATAATCATTCGCATTTCTTTATTCAAATGAAATGTTTCATGCTTGTGTAATACAATTAACTTCTCGACAGATGGCGAAGTGCATCATTTTGCGCATCATCATCGTTGAAAGCAGCAGCTGCTCCTGGCAGTACAGTGTCACTGCACCTAATGCCCCTGAATAAAATAACTGCACCTGAAAGCGATCTTTTCGCCGCACAACATACGCTGCTGCGTCCTCTATGACACTGCAAAGTGCAGATCGCGGTTTTAGCTATAGTGTACCTTATAATAAGCGTGAGATTTCTAGCTATATCGATGAAGACCAACTTTCGTGATTGTAGTCTCCAATTGTGGACAAAAACGTGAGCGTATTAAACTCATGAAAATGCATTATTTATGAGGCGTGTTGACCAGGAATAAAAAGTAAAAATATATATTATAGGCTGAAAAACGTATGATGCAGCATGGTATCAACGTGATTAGATCACTCACCAGTTGGTCGTACTCGGGAACTCGGGCGTCGGTGTGACCGCAGGGGAACATCCACATCGTGCCGTAGCTGTGTAAGTCGAAGAAGAACTCTGTGCGGTTCCCCAACAGGGCGTCTCGACTGGCGCGCGTCTCGATTTCGGAGAAGGCGTAGTCTCCGTAGAACGTGAGGGAGCACGGGTCGGCAGGGGACGCTCGACCTGCGTCACCTATTGGCAAGAACCGGCGCTTTTTCGAGGAAAAGGAATGCGAAAAACATTATTTCGCTCCTTTAAGGTGACAAATATAGCACCACGCCAGAAATGACCTAAACGTATTTTTTTTTCAATCCATTCGTGAGTATGACTGGAAGCACAGCGCTGAAAAAAACTGGACGATGAAGGACAGAAGACAATGACACTGACAACAACCAAATGTGTTTATTCCTCATCAATATATCTGGTGTCGCAATACAGCTATATGTATAATAATCAAGACTCCGCCTGCGCCGAGGCAATAAAGCGGTCGATGCACCAAGAATTCTGATTGGTGATTGATTGACAAGTGGGGTTTAACGTCTCAAAACCGCCATCTGATTATGAGAGACGCCGTAGTGGAGGGCTCCGGAAATTTCGACCACCTGGGGTTCTTGAACGTGCACCCAAATCTGAGCACACGGGCCTACAACATTTCCGCCTCCATCAGAAATGCAGCCGGGATTCGAACCCACGACCTGCAGGTCAGCAGCCGAGTATCTTAGCTACTAGACCACCGCGGCGGGGCTCACCAAGAATTCTATCTATTTTGGAAGGGGGCAAATCTACGGGAGGCTTATACACCTGCCTCATCGCTATTGTGGATATATGGTATAAGCTTCTGATGGGCGTCTGAGACACAGCCGAAAGTCTTGTAGCAGGCTTTAAAAGCAACCGCTCGGCTGTTGTACAAATCGAGACGCACCGGTATCATCAAACAGTGCACTTGTGTGCACGAAGTAGCGCACACAGTAAATCACTCCACACTCCTAACTTCCCGTGTCTGTATACCTAACACCCTACAATACGGAGCATCGATGACTGGAATCAATTACCTCAATACATAGTCGAACATTGCGATTTACAAAGGTTTCAAAAGGCTTTGTCAGAATATTTGTAACCAAATTGCTTGTTCCTTGTCGGTAGAATATGTTCAATGTAGTTTATCAATATGTTCAATATGTGCTATATCACTTCAAATCTTTTTCCTCTTTTTGGTGACGTGTACGAGATGTATTCGAACATGTTTCTTTTATCCGTGACCTATGCGGGATGTATTCTGATATAGTTTTGCGTTTTTGTTTTGTTATTTCCATATAGTGTGCGTCTTGAGCGTACAATGTGAAACTTGTTTCCACACATGTTCTTTGTACGTGCCAGATATGTAACCCCAACTTCTGTCTTGGCCCTTGGGCTGACAGTATGAATGAATGAATAAATAAATAAATAAATAAATAAATAAATAAATAAATAAATAAATAAATAAATAAATAAATAAATAAATAAATACGGGTGTTTTGAGAAAATACACCCTTATTGTAAGGTGTTATAAAGACGGCAAAGCACCCTTGAGGGTACAAACTGGTCTACACTGCGCACAATCTCAAGAAAGTTGTCGGCAGGGCAGCGGGTTTGTTTGTTGCTCTCATTCCGAAGTAAGCTTGGTAGCCTCTACCATCAAGTAAATCGAAATATAGGGGACGAACAAAGATGTAATAAAGAATTGGCGCGGGCGGAAATTTGTTGAATGCTGCGAAATGGCTGTGTACACAAGATTCGTCTTTCTTGCGGGCTTTATGAAGTTGGTCAATCAGGGTGGTTCGCGACTACTCCCGTGCGCGAAAAGTCGATCGAACAAGGTTCAATAACAGGCTACAGATAGGCAATCTTATCTTCACGGTAACAATCGCGGTTGCGAGCCATCTGTCAGAGATAACGAGCTTTCTGGCAAAGAAAACAAGATGAACGCGCACACGGCTTATTTCAGAAGCTTATCATATCCACAATAGTGACGAGGCCCGTGTGATTCTCTCTCCGATTTCGTTCATTCCAAGGGAGATAGAATTTGTGTCCCATTGGTCGCTTTACTTGCTCTGCACAGGCCGGGGTTCATTTTCGTATTGTTTCATTGCGATAGTGGAGAAATATGTATGTCTACATATATGCTGACAGGAGGAATGATTGATTGATTGATTGATTGATTGATCGATTGATATCTGGGGTTTAACGTGCCAAAACCACCGTATGATTATGAGAGACGCCGTAGCTAGTGGAGGGCTGCGGAAATTGAGACCACCTGGGGTTCTTTAATGTACACCCAAATCTGAGCACACGGGCCTACAACATTTCCGCCTCCATCGGAAATGCAGCCGGGATTCGATCCCGTGACCTGCGGGTCAGCAGCCGAGTACCTTAGCCACTAGACCACCGCGGCGGGGCAGGAGGAATGAACACATTTCGATGTTTGCGTCGTATTGTAGTATCCTTTCTTGTCCCGCATTTTTAGTGCTGTTGTTTTATTCCTGTTGAAATCCTTATTTCTCACTTCGGGATACATAAGGAGAGAGCTGACGCAAGAACAAAAGCCGCATATACAGCGGCTTGAGAAAAACTCTGTTGCGCCCCATGACAGTGTGGCGAGGAAAGAGTTTACATCAGATTTTGCTTCTGAGAATTCACAATACAAAATACAGACTACAGAGATCAGTGAAAAATATATGTACAAAACTAGGAACAGTGTGAATATTTTTGCTAGCATTTTATATCTTAACAATAACAGTGTGGGTGAATAATGAACAGAGCGAAACACCGCATATTTAGTATCAGCTCACAATAAAAAGAAAACAAATAGAAAGAAAAGTTACTGTCTAAAAGAGTGAAAAAAAAAATCCTCTTTTAGGCTGCATTTGGTTGGTTCGTCTAAAGCAGTTTTCACTCTTTTAGACGAACCGACCAGTCCAAATGCGGGCCCAGGATCATTCGAGTGGTTTCCTTCGCCATTTGAATGAATGCCGATTACATCTCGCATGTGAACTTCGCACTATTTGAGTTCAATTTGTGTTGGAGCTGCAGCCTTACCTTCATAAGTGCAAAAGAATTCGGGGGTGTCGAAGTTTCGGTTCGCATCTGCTCCCTGGCACTCTGCCGAAGTGCTGTTCCCTGAGCGGGTATTCCTCCAATAACGATCCTGGACAAGACGTCAATTGTAACAGCCGTTGGCGCAGCCCGGAGGGTTCGACTACCCCACCCGCCCCACTCCCTCAAAAATGTTCCAGCTTTTCGTATAGCATGCACACAAAAACACACATCAATATTGCGACAGGTGAATGGGTATGAGCCATCAACTGTAGCGTGAAATCGCTTGGAAGTGTAGAAAGAAGAGAACATTGCTTCCTTGTCTGGGTGCGGGCAAGACGTCGATTCGTGGCTGTCTCTGTCATTATCTTATGTTCCTACCTATCTGTCTCTCTTATGTTCCTCTATTCAACGTGGTCCTGTGCTTGCTCTGACCACGTTTTATCCTTAAACTCCTTAATCTCATCTGCCCACCCAAGTTCCTGCATTCCCCTCGCGCACTTGCCTTTTCTTACAATTCACTTGTTACTCAAGATAACCAGCAGTTATCTTGCCTACGTGCTACATGACATGTCCATGACCATCTCTTTTTGATTTCGACTAAGATATTCTTAACACCGGTTTTGTCCCTTGTCCCACTCTAATCTTTCCTTCCATCGGCTCGCTACGTCGTCTTTAACGTAAGTTTAAAACCTTTTTTCATAAGCTTCTAGATTTATTGCGTTAGTATCGGTTAGGAGCCAGCTGCGATGTATACCATTAAGGGATACTGGTAAAGCACCGTTCATAATTTGAGAATGCATACCACATCGAAGTTTTCTAAGACCGGTTAACATCGTGGGGTAATCAACAAGGCCAGAATAGGGACAGCAAGAAAGAATGGACTCATCGCTGACTTACTGTCAGCGTTACGCCTTTTTACTTTGCGTATTTCAACACTGCTGCGCTTGAATCACACGATTTACGTCTACAAACTATCACAACTCACGCTTCTGCTTCTGGTTAGCATCCCTGCTTTTCTCCCGTTCCTTAGATCCATCTGCGCATGCACTACTAAAGGAACACTGTTGTGAACCAATGAGTCAGTTTACATTGATGAACTGTGTTCTTAGATTTTCAAATGTCGTCGATTCCACCATTTATTTATCGATACAGGAGAAAATGTAGGTCCGAGGGTGCTATTCTGTACATTGTCGAATTCCGCCATGTTGTCCGATTTCGCCATTGATCGATGCTGATTGGCCAAGTGAGCTGCTACGACATTTCTGATTGGCTTAAAATGCCGCTATTACAAAGTTTGACAATATGGCGGAATTCTACGGTGTCCAGAATAGCATCCCGAGTTTCATTTTTAAAGTTCGCTATGAAATCGACTCACGTGACGTGATGGATTGCACAATCCATCTTTCGCACCTTGGCCATTTCAGCTCAGCGAAATTACCTGAAACATGCTATCTTATGTTTATGGCCTTGGCCAATGTACTTCATTTTTAATTATTGAGAACTATACGCAGGGCCTATAGTAGACCTCGTTAAGACCTGTGACGTCACGGCGTTCGGTGAGGGTCATTGAATGTTGCGTCGGCACCTTGCCAAACGTCTTCTAGCATCAAGTGGGGAGATATTGGAATTGTAGAAGAGTAATTTACTAATATGAAAAAAAAAAGATCGTTTAGGGTCCCTTTAGTCCCTTTAGTGTTGCTTTCATGAGGCGACCGCCCTATTTTAGCCTCCCTGGTTGCTCACCTTGGTGTATGTGTAATGGTATCCGTCAGGGTTCACCACCGGGTGTATTCGCCACACAGCCAGACTTGCGAATTGGTTTCTGGCGCGCTGGAGATATCGCACGATCATTATCGCACCGGACATTATCGCACGGTCTGTGACAGGCTGTGGTTCAACTTTATTCTGCCTACCCCAAGGGAACACATAGCATTAGCCAAGAAGGCCACGTTAGGTGCCTAATATTGGTCAGCCTGGCTCCTCGTTTTTTGCAGGAGACTTTCTGAAAATTCGGTAAACCGGAAGCGAGTGCTACTCAGGAAAGGCTTGGACGCAATACAACGGTGTCGCTCAGTGCTCGTAAAACAAACAAACAAAAAAAACCGCTCGTCGTAGTGTTTACCTCAGTGTAGTTCAGGTACGCGTGGAAGCGTGGTAGATCTTTCGCCGGAGTATGTCGTGAAACGCTTTTGCTTTCCTTCGTTTTCACTGGCCCTTTAAGCAATATATATATATATATATATATATATATATATATATATATATATATATATATATATATATATATATATATATATTAGAGCGACGTTATCATGACGTTGCCGATAAATTCTACAACACTCATGCAACAAGCCACCTGCCCTCGCATTTAAATTTATCAAGAGGTGCTCTATACACTTGGTCGAGGGGGCGTGCCCTGTGACTTCTGTCACACAGTAACTTATCCGCTTGTTGGCCCTTTGCGGCGCATGTGACCACGTGACCAGCTCGTGTTAGTTCAACTTCGGGCTTTACGTGTCAATATTGCGATACGATTAAGAGGTCACGCCCATGGGCTTGCGCAGGGCGCACAATTAGCGGGGACCAAGTAATCTTAACGGGGTCATGACACGGTCAAGCTAAAATTTGTTGCTTTCACCAAGAATTATGTAGTGGGACTATCATTGAATGCCCGTGAAGATATAAGAAGTGCGCCTTGAAAAAAAAAAAATGTTTCACTCCAAAACAAGCCATAGAAGTCGCCGGCGGTCAACCCCGCCCACCGCCGACTGTCGCCATTTTGCCATGTCGCCTGTGACGTAATGTGCGGTGCCTTCATCTTCTATCACAATTTCGGCCGCTTTAAATCATTCAATTTCACCGCCATGCTAACAGACAGCTAAATATATTGATTTCACGTGCAGCTGACAACAAAGCAACATTGTTCGCCGCATTGCAGACGCTCGATCAGCGAGCTGTTTGTTACGTCACGGCCCGCGCGTGTGCCGTAGTGTCGCCCGACTCTCATTGCACTTGCGAGTTTATAAAAATATATTCAATAATAAACGAAGTGCTAGGACACACGCGGTAAAATATCGGCAGCCTGTTTGTGAATGCACAAGGATTAAGCCACATAACACAGATTATGATGGAAAACTGTGTGTCATGGCCACCTTTAAATACTGGATAGCGCGATTTTGAAACAGGACTAGGAAAGTACACAGAGTCACAGGACAAGCGCTACTCACTACTTTCCTGCCGGGTTCTGTCCTGGGGCTGCACCTAATTCAAGCTATCCAGTATTTAAGACTATGAACCCACTAGTCCAGCAATGAACTTTGTTAAAAGATGAAGCGTCGAGTCCGAAAGGAAACAAGCTTCGCAGTGGATGCAAAACTGAAAGTGAAACGTCGACGTGCTGTTATCAGCGACCCGCCTATGGTCCACGGCTTTCAAGGGGTGGAGGTTGGGAGGAAGACCTCCTTAGAACACAACATCAGGGTTCCTCAGCCGCCGTCATCATTAAGAACCTTTATTGCCATAACCCTGTCATTGGACAATGACGGAGTAGTTCTGACTGAGCGAAGATGGAGAAGAGAGGAGGGGGGGGGGGTTAGCAGACTGGTGCTCCCCTTATAATATAGGGGACTGCCTCTTCCTCCACCTCTTTCCTGAGCGTACGCCTAGGCTGGTGAACACGTGGCAGGCTCTCTTCACTGATTCAAGTGGCTGATTGATTCGGGTGATTGATAGTTTGATATTTAGTCAAGAGTTCGATGAAAGCTTGTCTTGTCGGATATCATAATGAGGATGTAGATGTGGTCACTGACCAAGTCAATGTGACTTGGACTTGGCCAGTGACCACATTTACGACCTCGTAGTTTAACGTTGCATTTCACGGACCAAAGCTACGATATTATGAAACACGCCTTAGGGGTGAACTCCAGATCAAGTTTCACACCACTCTGGTTTTGTGAATCATGGAGACCTAAAATTGAAGTACAGGTGTGCGGCCCGCCCTAATCGAAATGCGGCCGTTGATGCCCATGGGGAGTCCAACCCGCGACCTGGGCGCAAAGTGTTGGCCACTGACGCCACACGACGGTCACCGACTGATTGATAGAATGATTCGAGCTAAACTGGACCGGGCATCTTCATACAATGCGGGTTATCGACTAGCTGAATAGTCAAGGCTGAATGGCTCCAAGCGTCCTTGGACTGCATTGCCCTACTATCGCTCAGCTTTACAAAGAATGAAAAAAAAATTCACTTTGTCTGTGCTCATCACGACTGTTTTGGAGCAACCTGAGCACCTACTTATCCTCTGAAGTCTACTCGGCTTTTCTCGCTGGTCGTGGGCAGCGTACAGGCCCACGGCACACCGAACAAGAAAACAACCGCTAGGACTAATTGACGGGACGACATGGTGAGCTTTGACTCGAGGTCCTCTCCAATAAACGAATCGTTAACTTCTCAGACTCCTGTTCGTTTTTATTTTATTTTGACGACCCCCTTTCGACAGGACAGTGCAGCTGTATCAGTAAACAATTCAATCTTAAGCGTTGTCCAATTTGATATCAAATAACTCGCTCGGTGTGGATAAGCACAACTGAACCCCTTCCAACTTACCCTCGCTGCATGTTGTCTAAGGCATTCTTTTCGATATCGATAGGCCATACAACAGGCCCATGGTTCAGTGCATGATAAATGTCGCGGAGTTGTTTTCTCAAAGGCGTGCGCGCACCACAGTGCCCGCATTGTCCGCTGAATTTGGTGGGAAGTGGTCATTCCATTGTCCGGTGGGTCATCTACCTTCAATGCCCCCGAGTTTTTCGAAAAAAATTCTCAGGAAAACTACGAGGTAAAACAAAAACAAAAAAGGAGGGTGGGAGCTATAGCACTCGGCCGCGCGAAAACTTGAAACAGCGAAAAGACGATCGGGAGTTTACTAATGTGGCTAATTCTAGGTTAATTAATTGATTAATATGTGGGATTTAACGTCCCAAAACCGCCGCAGAATAATGAGAGACGCTGTAGTGGGGGCTCCGGAAAGTTGGACCACCGGTGATTCTTTAAAGTGCACCCAATTCTGAGCACACGGGCCTACGACATTTCCGCCTCCATCGGCAATGCAGCCGCCGTAGTCGGGATTAGAACCCGCGACCTGCGGGTCAGCAGCCGAGTACCTTAGCCACTAGACCACCGTGGCGGGGCATTCTTCTGGGTTGTTTCCCTTAGCTAGGTGGTACTTGTTCGGGGTTGCTTGTATTGTTGCTACAAGCTTTAGCTAAGCGATGTTATAGGTTGTTTCCACGCTTATTCTCAGCGTAGAGACGCCCGAGTTAAATAGACAGTCGCAGACACGACACGGTTGTCCAAGAGAGAGAGACAGGTTTATTTACAGAAATGCAGAGAGGTCGGCCTGAGCGATAGCTTGCTCTAGCCTGCTACTCTACACTGGGGGAGGGGAAAGGGGAGAAAAAAGACTAATGGACGATGATGATGAGATAGAGAGGTGAGTATATAGAATTCTTTCTAGCTGAGAAAAATTTTATAGCCGCGCATATAGTCCAGTTGCTTCCAAAAAGGTTATAACTGCTCTTATGGCCACGGTTGCACTGTCGATGTCTGGCCAAGGGCCCAACACGGTCTCATCAGGTCAAGACCTACTGTGATATCGTACAGTAGAAGAAATTAGTGTTTTCGTTCACGTACGTATGATGGGCAGTCACAAAATATGAGCTCCAGTGTTTTTGGCACATCACAGTGTTCACAATAAGGACCGGTGATACGTGCGTATAACGTCTGGTGTACGCCACACCAAGACGAATGCGGTGAATGGTACTTGTGAGCTGCCGTTTCAATTTAGGGGGCATGCGGAACCTCATTTCCGGGTCACATTTGTGAAGTCGCTGGTGTCGCCGTTCCGGTTTGGTCCAGTGCTGAAGTGTGTAGCTGTGCATCACGCAGCGAAGCAGGGCGTTCGTGTCAGCTCGTGAAAGCGCAATGCGTACTTCAGGGGCACTGCTTAAGGCATTTTTAGCTTCAGCGTCTGCCTCTTCGTTTCCCATCGCGCATAAATGCGTGGGAATCCACCGAAAAGTGATAAGATGGCCATTCGTTGAAGCAACCTGAATAAGTTCTGTGATTTCTATTGCCAAGTTGTAATAATGACCTTGCTTCATGATGCAATCAATGGCTGGCAAAGCGGGTTTGGCATCACAGAAAATCGTCCAGGCTCGAGGTCGCTCTCCGGAAATAAATCTTATCGCCTCCCGGTTAGTGACAAGCTCTGCGGCAGTTGATGTGGTTTTATGGTCCACTTTGAATCGTCGAGCGATATCCGTGTCCGGGATGACAAAGGCTGTGGCGGAGGTGTTTAGCGTGGTGGATCCGTCGGTGTACACGTGCATAAAATCACCGCACGTTGTATAAATGTGATGTAGGGTCAGTTGTCTGAGGCCAACAGAAGAAACGAGTGACTTCTTCGTGATTCCAGGTATCGTAAGACAAGCAGGTGGTTTAGGCAGGATTCATGGAGGCACTGCAGGAACATTCGGCGGGGAAAACCTTGATGGTAGAATATTCTCATCATTCCAAACAGAAACTTGCGATGACACCAAGGGTTCGAACCGTTAATTGATCTCACACGTCGTCATTGGAGTAATCTTTGCATCGTTCCGAGGTCTGCTCGCAATCCCGATTGCCTTTCCGGTTCCCTAGTATTCTCTCGTTGTACGCAGTCGAGGTCTTCTGCTTGCCACCATCGCCTCGCAGACACTTTTGGGCTAACGCTTGCCGTCTTATGTTTAGTGGACCACAGGTGAAGAGTGGGACTTACCCAACTTTTGTGGCTAATACCAGTTATTATGACGATAGTTATCTGAGATCGAATAACAAGGACAGCGTTGCCAGAGAGAAATTAAAACGTTGATCAGATTTTCAGCACGAGTAGATCGGTGAGTGGGATCCTTAGTCTGGGATCCCACTTGGAGTAGGCCGCTGTACTCGCATGTCTCACGAGGTTTTCTTGGGTGTTCGAATCACAGCTGGACTGAGCTGCCTCCCACCCTTTCATGTTGTGTTGCGTGCTGGCTTGCAAAGGGGGATTTTGGGGACGTTCCCGTACCTCGCGGTACAAGGTGGCTGTTTTATTTGCGCAGAACCTGCACCGCATGCGGTGCGTGTTGTGTGTCGGGATCCACCTTAAACAGTACGTACGGATCGAGGTAGGACAGGATTCGTGGGCAACGCCACGCTACCTGCGATTCCTCACTGATGTTTGGCACTGCGAGTGGAAGTTTTGTCTTTCGGGTATTTGGTGTTACAGAATTCCTGTATACGTGAGAAGTGTGTCCACACGCAGAGCCGAGGGTGAATGCAATATGCTAAACTGCTTCGCTGTTACATCTGACCGCAACGAGGATACCATAGCGGCCCCTCAACGGCCGACGTCAACGAACTCGGAAAGCGCCAGCAGGGGTTGCTTCTTTTGTGTCCCCGTGTGGATACGAAGACCCAAGAGGCCCTCGCGAAAACGTGCGAGGACGGCGGCCCACGCCAATGGGATCCCGGACGAAGAATTTCACTCACCGATATATTCGCGCAGAAAATCTAATAAACGTTTTATTCTCTCTATAGATTATCGTGCTGCTCGTAATTCATAACCCTTCTTAACCACTAATTTGTGTTTATATCGAGGGTGCTTGATATGAATGGAATGAACTAAGTATTTATCTGCCTAAAATCTGGTCATAGTCTTCAATAATAAGATGATAATATTATTAATAATAATGGTTGGAATTTAACGTTCCAGAACCACGATATGATTACGAGAGACGCCGTAAAGCTTCGGAAGTTTTAACCACCTTGGCACTTTTTATGTGTACGTAAATATAACCACATGGGCCTCGATGGTCATAATCTTGATCACGGTATCTTTTTTAATGGTTAGGACAAAGGTGATGATCATTAACGTCGTTATCATAATGATGAGTATTTAGGTGGTGATTGTGCTCAACACTTTGTACTGCATGGGGTCTTCCGAGAGGTACAAGCAAGGTGATGATGACGATAAAGATTTTTGTTGCTTTATGTCGACGACCACTAGACCGATGATTCCTTTTCCCCTTTGACGAGGCACCATAATCAGCTTGACTACGTCCACTGCGGGGCAAAGGACGTAGTCAAGTAGTCCCATGATCGGCCCACGCCAATGGGTGGCGTCAGTCAACCCGATAATCAACCCGGTCTTGTGCTTTCTGCTGCCAACATATGAGGTTCTCACTTCAACATGTTTTATTCTGAACTTTCGGCTATTACATATTAGAAAAATGCACATGTTGTACGAAGTACTTGCACCTTCCACGGCATAAGCTTTACAAACACACCGGCGTGCCTTCGTCGGAAAAAAAGGGGGAGGGGGAAGACTACAATACGTCAGCGAATAAAACGCTAAAGGCTCATAGTTTCCAATACTTTGTTGCTTTACAAAAACCTGACGCCACACGCATGCAGGCGTCCGAGATCCCGTCACGTTCATAAGATTTCACGGTCTTGGCCCGTATGGTCGTGCCCGACCAGCTGTCCCTGACCAAGCACAGGGAATCCAGCCTTCGCGTCAATCCAGCCTGGCTCGCACTGTGGACGTGACGAGCTTCCTGACGACGCCTAGCAGGGGCACGCTCTTCTTGGGGCAGACTCCCTCGAAGTCGTCCTTTTCCACGTCGTAAGCGGCCACGCAGTACCGAGGGAACTCGTGCGCCAGCCGCCACAGCTGCGACAATAATCGTAACGACATGGTAGTTAAGAAACGGTGTTTTATGTGACGGAGCAGGAGCCTATTGCCTAGTTCACACTGAAACATACGCTTTCTATAGAGACCGAAATTCTCCTGCCGCCGAAACACAGCGTCGTTCGCACTGGACGCGCCCCGCGCCGCCGAATATGCCATCTACTACGGGGCGAACGCGGGATGGATGCGCTGTCACCCGGTTGTTGTCGCGGCTCGCAAACGCTACTACGCTATCCGGTGGTCTATACTTGACGATTCTCGTACGCAAGAAGCAAGAAAAGACAGTACTGCTTACTTTGCTGGCAAGTGGCTGTTTTGTAATGCACCAATAGCAGAAAAAACCACCGACGCCAGCGGCGTTGGTTGGTTAGTTTTGCTCTGCAAGACCGCAACAAGCTCGGTCACGCCAACAGCAAGCTCGGTCACCTCTTTCACGAAATACGGAGGCGAAGTAGGCACAGAGTAGGTTAAACTCCCGTTGGTTTCAACATTCAGTTACGTGCACTGCGGTATAACAAGTGAGTAGGGCTTGGCTGCCATTTTTCGAAATTCCTTGACTAGCGCTCCTATTGGTCCGCGGTGACCGATTCGGCGGCAGACGCCGCAAAAATCTGTCCGAGAGCGATCGGCGCGGAGAGGGCCCTTTCGACGGATCTCGCCGCTGCCGAACCGGATTCGGAGCACTTTCGGCGGCCGGAATGCTCAGTGTGAACGCGGCCTTATACATGGAGCTGATGTTCAAAGGGCGAAAGTCAGGAACAGACATCATCATCATCATCATCATCATCAGCCTGACTACGTCCACTGCAGGACAAAGGCCTCTTCCATGTTCCGCCACTTAACCCGGTCCTGTGCTTGCTGCTACCAATTTATACCCGCAAACTCCTTAATCTCCTCTGCCCACAGTAGTTGCGGCTAAACGGAACACCGAAACTGGCACACATATATGTACTATTCTTTTTTCCTTTGCAGACCCTACAGAGTTCTAGTCATGCAACAAGTTCCGTGCCGAACACGTATTTTAATGCTACGTCGAACATGCATGCAAAATAAATTCTTTCATTAGGGAAATGAAGGACCGAATGACGCTGATGGTGGATGGGGAGGAATCGAAGGCACACAGTAAGTTTTGTGCGCCAAGCCGCTAGAAGCTCCTTGGTGGTCTAATTGGACAAGCTCAGAAACGCCACGGTACCATATAGAGCTCGTAGCAGTGGATGCCAACATAACAAAATATTGGAACCATTGATGGTCCTGTCGCCAACGCTGGATTTCGTAACCCATGATCAATGTTAGGCTTTCTCAACCACAACGCAGAAATACAATGCATATGTATTCGATGGTCGAACTATAGCTGATTAAAAATGACGAACAGCTTCGTATTAGCCCTCACTGCTTACAAACCTTGTTGGTGAAGGTCTGCTTGTTGTCGTAGGCGTAGTAGATCGTCCTGTTCTCGCGAAACCGGGAGAGAGCTCTCCAATCCACGCCTTTCTTCATGGAGCTCTGCTCGCAGGGCTGCGGTGAGCAAAGTTGAACAACTTGAACAGTTGTGACTCTTACTTTTTCCATGCAGTACATCCTTCACGTAATTTGACTACCTGAGCCACTGTGTACTCGTGCGTCTACAATGTTTTGCTGATGCAGTTATGCTCGGCATTTAGTACCATGAGTTGCACCACAATGTTGTACCAATACACGTACACAATTCCACAGATGGACCGGGAGAGGGCACCACCCTCCTCCCCTCCTACATGGGCGCTATTTCCCATACCTTTGCTAAGTCGGACCCTGTGTTTTCGTTGGTCAAGGTGGAACGTCGTGGTGATGCAGGTTTCAAAATGACTACCTAGGGCACCTGATGTTGCTGCTGACTTCACGCATTTGCCTATAGAGAGCAGGGGCCCCAAGGCAGGCCATTCTGGGAAGGACGTCATCGCTTATTTTTCATTTTGAATTCATTGCGAAATTATTGTCTTCAGTCGACACTGAGCAATGGGGAGGGTATGGGGCGCTACGTTGAGGCTTTGTCCTCCTGCCGCCTATTAGAGAAGTCAGTTTAAAATCAGCTCTCGTCTGTGTCTGTTTGGAACTCTTGATTGTGCCTAAATCCCGCCGCATTCGTTCGACTAATGGAAAACGCTGATCACACCTATGTCTATGCAGAAAGGAGTCTTCTGCTCGTGCAGTCCAAACTTCTTTGAACTCGGCACGCATGGATGAACACGGCAAAAAATGTGCGCTGTGAAGTGCATTCATACGTATAGACATGTTCAATCGAGAGAAGCATCACTGCCTTGCTGAACTGTTGCATGTTGCACGGGAGTACAGAAGCTAACATCACAGCCTCGGCCGTGTATTTGAAGGGAGGGGGCATGCATGTTTAAAACAGCCTATAGAGATCATTATGACAGTGGCCAGGCAGTGTTCGTTGGCAAGGTGCGTAGACATTCTCAAGGTTCTGCATGAGGGGTGGCGAAGTTTAACTACCAACCATTTCACCCCCGTTGGTCCAAAAGAAAACAAGTTCAGCAATGGATGCAAACATTAACGATTATTATGGGGAGCGTTGGACAGCCTCCCCGCACCCCTCATGGACCCGCCCATACTCATATCTATAGACTCGTACCTCCTTTATGCTGGTGTAAGAGTACTCGAGAACTTTGTTCTTGGTAGGACCTTTCCGGGCCTTGATGACAGCCATGGATATAGTGAAGCACACATTGTCCAGGTGCAGGTGTCGACGCCACGGGTGCACCTGCCACAGTCGGTACCTCTGTGAGGCCCGTAGAGAAGGAAAGGTTAGCTCTCATATACGTAATGAGATAATGCATGATCCTAATATAGTGTGGTTTTCTTGAGATACTATAGGAGAGAGGCCTTGATGTAGTCACGTGGACATTTTCGTTAGGTGTGCGCCTCTCTACTTTTTGAAAGGGAAAGGGCATCGGAACTGTTGTGCTGGAAGAGTCTTTTGACAGCATAAAGCTATTCTTATGGAGCAATTGTTTACAGGGATATAAGCAGATCTTTCTTTCAATGGACACGTCCTTGATACGTACTGGGGGCCGTGCATGCGAGTATGCTGTATTGTGTTCTAGCTCTGCATATGCATGCGCTTGGTGTGCCCCCCCCCCCTCCCGGGCTAATCCAGTGCATGTTTGTTACTTTCTGAGGGCTGTTATAAAGCTGTACCGAGACGATACTTGTACGTATGGGTCTTAAGGCAATGCGTAATAGAGTACTCCGTGACATTCGAAAAAAAAATTAAAAAGAATATGCTCCTGCGTATTCAGGACGCTTGATACGTGCCATGTAGACGTCATTCTTGTGCGAACCAGCAAATGGCTGGTACGCGTTTGGGAAACGCCTGGTCTGCAGTCCCGGCATGTTGACCACTTGCGTCTCCAGGACCAAATATGCTGGGAGACTGCGTGTGAACCACACGTCCGAATAGGTTTATCGTCGGCATTGATTTCACTCAACGAATCGTCGGGTGACGTAACGCGTCGGCACAGGGACAACAATACAGATGCGTTTGTGTCATACAAAAGAAGAAAGATACCCTTGGCTGCAGTTTTCTCGGCATATCCTCCAATCGCGTTAAATGGTGGTATGTTAGATGAAAATGGTCACCATGACTGTCAGTGATGTAGACCTGCCACAGTTTTCGCAATATGTAACGCTTGCAAGGCACTTACCATAGAGTTTCAAACCATGTGCTGTAGCCCGCACATGGTTTGGAACTTCCGTGCGCCTGTTTTTCCGTAAAATCAGTCATGTAACCGTTCCTTTAAGTCATGTGCGTGCAAAAACAGCTCTGAAAGTTCTCGCAGAAGTGAACAACGGAACATCTCTTAAGAATGGAAGTGTCACAGAAAATGGCTGAACAAAAACAAACGAACCTGCGCGATAAATGAAGATCACTATTATTTTGAAATGCAGTAAGTGGCCGTATCAGCTAAAACCTTAAAAGCCCTCGTAAATGTCACTGCGTAGTACGGTAGACCACCTTACCTGGCCAGCTTTTTGAAGAGGCCCTTGTTGAGCTGCACAGCCTTTTCTACCCTTAAGATGAGGCTCGCGTTGGTCTTCATCTTCTGCACGAAGCTCTGTGCCACAGATGAGAGACACACACGGTAAAGCGTAAAAGCGAAAGATAGTGTCAGTATAAGGCCCTGTCGTATGCAAACTATTTGATGCTATAAAGAATACCGACGAACCACTTATTTAATTTTTTTTTTGCAGTCAGGCATCGCTGTAAGGAAAGTGACACCGTGACCATAAATAAGTTCGTTATATTCGAAATTAGTTGTAACAGTAGCGACGAAAATGGGCTCGCACAAATCTGTAATCTAGCTCGTGCAAGAATGCTAGATACGATAACGCATCATTGCAGGCTTTAAAGCTACTGTAAACGTGGTAAGAGTTGCCTATTCCATAGTGGCCTTTCAAACACCACCTAATGACGTGGCGGAACCTGTCAAATAAATTTTTTTTAGAATAATCAAAAGTACGGCAACTTCTTCGAAAAATAGAAGAAAATGTGGCTTTGAATAAATGTTCAACATTTCTCTTGATTTTTGTTATACCTTTCGTGTTTTCGTCATTACGCGAACCGATTTTTGTTTTTAGTTTCAGCCAATATTGCGGGGGCGCTCTAGTTTTCGGTTTCATATAAAACGACTAAATGCCGCTTAAATGAAGCATGACCAGCCAAAGTTCGTATTTAATTCGCTACAACCAAAACTTGTCTATGACAGTGTTTGTTATAACGAGATTCATCGTATATCACGATGATGATGACTTGATGGACACATTGTCCTGGGCCATCACATTTAGTAACAATATTATTGAGAACTAACAAACAATTATGCCAGAAAAGAATGGGGAATATTATTAGAAATATTTGTAATGTAAGTGTGAAAGAAGAGAAGTGACAAAAGATAACTTGCCACCGGCAGGATCCGAACCCGCGACATTCGAATAGCGCGTCCAACGCTCTACCATTGAGCTACGGTGGTGGTTATCCCACCGTACACTATATAGGGTATATGTGTGCAGTTAAGCGTGGGAGCGTCAGTCAGTGCCACCTGTTGCATTGACGGCGAGTGTGGAACGCTCTTCTTATTGCCTGTGTGGCGTCACGTACTACGTGACCTCATTAGGGGATGTCAGTTCTCAATAATATTGCACCTAACAAAGGAAACGAGGCGAGCCATTAAATTTACACATTTTTTCATTAAATTCAGTAGTATTTTCAGGTAGGACGCAGTTTATTAGTAATTCGGGGAGAAATATGGTACGGTTGCAGTACCTTGTAAATTATGCTAGGGAAACATAGACAGCTTTCCTATTATTTGCTGAAGCTTTCACATCTCTGTTTTGCTTTGTTACTTTCCCGTGACCATTCAGGAGTGCAACAAGACATCATTAGATGCTAATTGCATAATTAAGTGGCTGACTGGGCTAGTGTATTGTGCATAGTGTCATGACTAAAAAAGACGCTGGCGCTTCGGCGCGCGGATAGCTAGAGCAAGGGGGAGGAAGACGAAGTGCAGAATAAGGACAGGTGGCTCGGGATCGGGTGTTGTCTCTTGTTCTCTGTCTCGCTCATCACCAGGGTTTTTAACGCGAAAATATCGCACAGGGGACAGGAAACAGACGGGCCTAGGCGCAGCCAGAAATTTTTTTTCCGGGGGGGGGGGGGGGGGGGGGGCTGCACGTGCCCGGTGTGCCACACCCTGGCTACGCCCTTGGACGGGATAGCGTCTGTCCCGTCTATTTCCTGTCCGCTCTGTGTTATTTTCATGCTGTTAATTTTAAGCTATTTTGTTGGTTGTACTTGAGACTTTAATGATTTGACGCTTCTTAATGAGATTCTTCGTTTCCTGGGAAAGCTCGCCAGTGTCCTTTCTAACTACCCTGCCTCCAACTTCTACATTATCATTCATTGTATCTACACTAATGTTGGTTTCCTCACTAAGAGCCGAGTACCTGTTCTGAAGCGAGACTCTGAATTTCTGTACTTTCCCTCTCAGTGCTAGCTCATTGATTGGCTTCTTTAAGCTAATTAGATCTCAGTCGGAATCAAGAAGAAATGGACATGGGCAGGGGTGTCGGCACGATAACCGCTGGGTATAGGAGGAACAGACTAGATTTCACGAGAAGGCAGGCGTGTGAAGACGAGGCAGAAAGTTATAGGCGGGCTGATGAGATTTCGGAAATTCCGATATGCAGCAAGCACTGGACGAAGCTGATTGGCATTCTGAAATAGGAGTGGCTTTTATCCTGACGTGAGCGTGGTCAGGCTCATGGCGATGATGGTGATGACATGAAGGACCGACCCACTGTGCTGGGTCATACGAAGCTTGTCTCAAACGTACCTCGCAGAATCGTATGAGCTTGGCCCGGTCGGTGCGGCTGCCCATGACGAGCTCGATGCCGCGCAGCCTGTTGAAGCGCAGGTAGGCGACGAGCGTCTGGAGGACGTCGCCCTCGTTCCAGGAGGCGGCCTTCCAGCGGAAGGACACGTACCGCTCGTGGGTCCTGGTCAGACCGGAGAACACGCGGTAGCCCTCGTTGTCTGCGTCGACCAAAGCGTTTCTGTTGTCATCGTTTAGTCATTTCACTCTTCGCTCCCGTACGCACGTGTCATTGCCATGAGCAACGCGATTTACATGTAGCACTCGTTGAGGCATGTGCCTCCAGGTCACTGCATTCGAGGGTCTTGCGAGGCATTAAGGCACTGATGGCCACACTTGAGTGCACCCGCGGTGAAAGCAGAAACGAAAAAACGTGGCTAACAGTCGCTTTAGGTGGAAGCTTTTGACTGACATATCGTATAGCACCGAAGCACATTCACGCAAGAGTAAACACAGGACGACAAAACGGGCTTCTAAGCTCGTTTCTGTTTGAGGGTATCGAACGCCTACTGAAGCAGTAAAGAGGCGTAAGTTCAGCTTCTCTTTAGTTAGGACTGTGCGTGGTTTGTGTTGAATCTGTCGCGGTAATACGTTGGCGGGAACCACCATGCTGCGCACAAGGCGTACGTGCGAAGAAGCGGCCGCAAGGTGGGGCTGCTCGTGGGCACGCAACGAAAAAAGAAAGGATAGTTCAACCAAGGCAACGTGGGTGTTGGTCTCTTATCTGTCTCAACAGTTTGTATGTGCGCGTGTGTATATCCATATGCAAAATAAAATCCAAAGATTCCTAAGCGAAGTCTCGAAATTCCCACCCTTCCGCCCCAACTACACACACTTCATGGCCTCGTCGATGGAGCAATGCATCGGTATAACTCCCTATGGGCGCATGAGTCATCACTGCAGTATGTAGATGAGCACCTTTGACATCGACCAAGAGCTGTCCGGTTCCGGGCAAACGCTTGATGGCCAGCGGTCCGGTGTAGATGACGTGCGTGCAGTAGGCGTCCAGGGCCTCGGACAGCTTGGCCGTCCCGCGTCCACTGGTGGCGCACAGCAGCACGTTGGGCGTGACGCGAATCGGCGCGTCGTCTGGTACATAAGTCGATCGTCATACCAAATCAGTATTGTTGCAAAATAAAAAGGTTTTCTGTAGGGCAACATCTAGAATTAGTTAGTAGACTACATTTTTTTTGAAGCTACGTGTCGTCCCTACCTGGAGTATTGTTGCGAAAAAAAAAATGGCCCCTTATCGAGCGCCATGTAATATTAGGTTATAGATTCCATTTTATTGAAGCTACGTCTTGTCACTACCACGAGTACTGCAAAAGAAAAGGGCCTCTTACGGGGCACTATGTAACATTAGGTTATAAGCTGTAGTTTGTGAAGCCCCGTCTCGTCGTAACCTTTTATGGATTGGTTCAGTACTAACCCTTCAGTGGTGGTATTAATTCACCTTGTTTTCATCTATTATGCTCCCCCTGAGAAAAAGAACATCCTTTACGCAATCACCTGAGATCACTCTAAAATCAGCTCAGGCGAATATTTTTCATCTCTGACGATTGTACCTATGCTGGTCTCGCAGCTCGCATTTGACGGGTCAAAGCGTCCGCTATCCAGCCAGTTAACGGTCGAACACTTGTGAACATTTAAACAAAAGTAACTTTAATTAACAGGAATTGCGGTCACATTTTAACAAACATTCACGAGCACTCAGTAAGTCCCCCGTAAAAAAGCGGTGCTGTTGCTCGGGCTGGTAGGGTGAGTCTGACCGCCGCCTGGCATTTCTTCTTCCTTCGACGACCGGTGCTTTCACTCTCTCCGTGAGCCGACAGAGAAGATGACAAATGACGCTCTGAAGGTCGTTTGCGGTGCCCGTTTAAAGTGGCCATAACAAAGGAAAATGGGGTTTCAAGACGTGGAAGTAGCCCCTATTAGGGGATTAAGCGTCTCCCCCACTTCCGTTGGCGGCACTTGAAAGGAAAACACGGCTCCTGGCCACTCTCTTCGAGTGGGGACGGCACAGTACCACTCCCATTTCATTCCCCGCTGAGAGCTTTTCGCACTTTCGTGGTTTCGAATGTTTTCTGGTATCGCCAGAATTGCAAGCCTTCTGCGCTTCATGGGGTTTAGTGGTGCCTCCTAGATCGGCCCGCCATTGAACAGACGATGATGGCACGTGACGTAATCATGTGACGTTATCAAATTACGATTTTCGCAGCACATGTTAAGTTAACACACGTCTGACCTAACGATGATATTATGTGATGACGGTGATTATGGGAAGTCATGTGATTCGACATTATTGTGACGTAATCACCGGATTTTTCGCATCACTCGAATGACGCCGACGCTGATGGTAAATTTTCGCGCATATTGAGGCTTTCAAGGTTTTCGTCTCGAGCGTGTATTCTCCATTGACACGCGCGTTTTTTTTTTCAATTTTGTTTCATTCGGTTTTCGCCCGAAAAGCCTGTCGGGAATGCTCGGCGCAAACTGCGCCTCCTTGTTCGAGAAAAGTTTGCGATTATTGCAAATCGCGTTCTGCTAAGATTACGCGCAAGACGCGAAAACTCGAGATTATTCTCGAGCTTGCGCAACGACCAGTGATAAGCCTGAAACATTCGACGGCACCTGTATAAACGCCGACGCGCTTCGCCGCTTGTCAGTTTATCGACGGCCAACGCTCAGTTCACAGCTATAAGTGCCAGTGTGTATCGCTGTAATTTGACTTTCGTTGACGCGGCACAAGTTTGGTCGAGTAAACAGTTTAATCTTCGACCTACAGTTGCTACAGTCTGCTCCCTTCGTCGGCGTCATGACGCCGTGACACCGTACACTCAATAAGAAGAACTGCTTCACCGTATACAGGCCATACTTACGATAAATCACCCATGTTTTCGGTGGTACCGTTGGTGGCAGCGCCTCTGGAATGTGAAACACACTGATCCCGTTTTCTTTTTTTCATTCGTTGCCCACATGCATGCCTTGCTAGTTATAATTAGCACAGGTCAGTACATTATGGGCATTCCACAAGCAAGAATTCACGATTTAATATTCTTAATTGAGCTGCTTAGCTTTGAAGTTGAGGTCGCTATGGCTGCATTGCGATGGGGGAAAGATGCAAGCACATCCATGGATGCACTAAAATTATGTGTACATAACCACTGAAGGCCAAAATTATTGCATGGTACCCGTTGCGTCGAACTTCTTAATCGCATTGGGGGTTTGGAAGGTGAAACCCAAGAAATAATTAGCATACCTAAGCACTTCCGAAGCGTAAAGTTAATTGTATACAATTAACGTTACGTGACAGGCGTTCAGAAGGTAGTTTTGGTCTCAAATAAGGTGTGCGCAAATTTCCAATACTCTGCCACCCCAGCGCGTTTTTGTAAAGGTGATGGTCGGTTAACAACTAACTCCGCAACACAGTTTATAATGTACTCTCAGCCACCAAGTTTCGGTACACTGTCGATTGCATGTGCAGGAGTGTAATTTACCTGAGCCGCCACGTTCGTCTGCTGGCGCTGAAAAAAAAAAGCGAAGAGCTGCTCACATTTCTGGTGACGCGATGACGATTTCACGGCCACAAAGACGCAGTATAGGGTGTAAAAGGTACAACGTCTCACTACGATGAGAAATCGCTAAACATGAGATGTGACGAAAAAGTGCCGCCATATCCACGAAGTGAATGATGATGAGTGGGCGAAGCTCCGGAGGTAAACCTGGTAAACCATGAATCCTCTGTAGATTTTGCCCACTCCATTTTATTACATCGCTCCCCCTAGCGTACGTCGCCGCACTAAATCGAACGATTGCCTTCAACCAATGACACGCGCCATATGTGACATCATTCCTACTTTATAACATCTCGCCTCTTTCATCAACTACAAGTACCGCTATCTAGTTTATAACATCTTGCATCTTTTCATCATCAGCTACAAGTACCACCATCTAGTAAACACTACAAGAACTACACGAGAGGTGGCTACATACAGGAGATGGTACCGCCATCTAGTGAACACTGCAAGAACTAAACTAGAGGTGGCCACATACAGGGGACGCACAGCCCACGCCTTAAGGAGCTTCGTCCCTAAAAACAGGCGTGCAGAGGCGCAAGGAGGGGGGGGGGGGGGGGCTTTTTGTAATAATCGATAGGGGGCACCCACTCTACCCCTACCTTTGCATGACAGCTGAACAGCGCACAATATAGGACCAATTTTTATAGAGAGGAAACGCCTATAATGGTGTATGCGGAGGAAGCCTTTCACAAAGTCTAGAAATGGAATAAACTGTGTTAGATTTCTGTGGCTTTGTCTAGTAATGACAGGAGTGTTAAATCAGGACTAATGTCTGCTTTAATAGCGCGCGCTTGTATGAGACAAGGCTTCATGTTTTTTTTTTTTTTTACGTTCTTACCAGCGTTGTTCTAACAGCGAACCTTTTTAAGAGTTGATGAACCATAGCGCAGTACCGAGACGTGGACAACGAAAAGAAGGACACAAAACGCTGTGGTTCCTCCTTCCCATTGTTCTCGTCTCGGGGTTGCACTGTGGTTCACCACGTAGGGCCTCCGACTCGCCAAAATTACCGAATCACCCAAATTTTCACGTTACTAAGCTTTGAGTTCTGATCGTGGTGGCGACTGCAAGAAGCTCGGCCCAGCTGTGCAAAGCGATGTGGAAGCAGGGAATAGCCGTGTATGAAATGGTACAGTAAATTATTTTAATTGGAATGTTTTTCCATAACAAATGGAGGAAGGCCCGAACAAAAAGGGGCTATTCCAGCTTCACGAAGATTCGGACCTCTTATATAAGGTATGCAGCAAATAGATACATCACACACATGTACGTTTAGTGCATTTAGTATCACATGAAGTGCAGAGAATTGGCATGTAGAAGTTAAACAATACTGCTATAATCGCTACTTACACCAAGAAAGAAAACGAATACATATATAGCTTTCAAACATAAAAATCAATTTCTGAAATTGTCTCATGTCATTTAAAGTTATGAACTGTATTACATCAGTAGATAACCAACAATTTGATGTCTAGTATAGTATAACGTAGGAGGAGGTGGGAAAGTAATGCTGACGAAGAAGCGACTGCACGGTGAAGAAAAGAAAAAGGAGGAGGGATCAGGGCAGAACGTACCATAGGCTGGCATGGTATATAATATGGTAAGGAAGCGACTTGAGCTTCTTGGTACACATCCAGAGTAAAAAATAAAACAGCACGAAAACAATGACAAGACAGACGACAGCGCAAGTCCTGTTACATCAGCTTTGCTTAGCGCGTCCATCAATAAATGTCCGTATAAAAATACAGTCAGCAGCAATATCTTTTTGAAAGGGTAAAGGGTGCTCAAAGTTGTGACAATATTTATTCAGCTATGTGTCCTCATAGCCGCAAATATGCGTCCTCCAGTCAAAGGTGCTATGAGGGAAGCGCCTAAAGCATATGGAATCACCCTCGTATTCAAAAACGCTCCTCGACTCGAATTCCATCCTCCACTTGACTGAGTTGAGCCCTGCGCCGCCGCTCGACGGAAATTGACGCTGCGCTTCCCAAGAACTCTCACTCTAGAAGCCGTTCAAAACCGCGCAGCCCGTTTTATTTTGTGCAATTATTCCCGTCATGCCAGCGTCACAGCCATGAAAAAAACTCTGAACCTAACCGACTTATCGTTCCGTCGAAAATGCTCTCGCCTTTCTCTTTTTCATAAAATTTATCATTACAATCCATCTTTAAAAGAGAGCCTTCTCTCTTCCCCCTCTTACATTTCACCTCGTTTCGATCGTTGCTTTAAAGTAGGTGTGCCATTTTGCCGAACAACCCACTACAGTAATTCCTTCATTCCCAGAACAAGCAAAGACTGGAACTGCCTTTCCGCTGCCACCGCATCCCTCATCGACCCTGCAAACTTCTAACTCTCCATTTTGCAGCAATTGTAACATTTCGCTTACTTTTTGTTGTATAACCCCCACTCCTTTCTGTAAAGCCTTCGGGCATGGAAAGTATTCAAATAAATAAATTAATAAATAAACCGCTGCAAAATATTGCCGATATGCAGTGACTTGGTCTGCCAAGAGATGGCGCTCCCGTCGGCTTTTTCAAGTCGAGGAGAGCTCTTGAGTGAAGGAGCATTTGTGAATACGGGGGTCAGTGTCAAGCTATAAATTGTTCAAGCTGAACGAGGAACACAGAAGGCCGTGGAATTCGCACTATCAGGTCGGCGTTTAAAGCGTTGTCAAGTACGCTATAGGTGACGGGCGATGTTCATAAGTCCTCATGAACGCATTCGCTGCGCTTAAGAATGCGACAGACGAACTGGCGCATACTTACTTGGTGCTCGTGGAGATAGTAACCGTGGGTGACGGTAGGGGGTAGCTGTAAAAAAAACAAAAAAAGAAGAGTAGTAAGTTAACGGCGTCGACTCCACCTTGTACCGGGATTGTGACACGCTAAACAATAACGCATCGGGGATGTAAACAGGGTGTCCCACATAACTTGAGCCAAGAATTTGAAAACGAAAGGCACTTAGGAGGCGAATCGAACGAAACGCGTAGTACTCGCACTATAGCCTGGAAGTACTCAGGCTATTTGTTTTATTTCTCCCCATACTAATTAATTAATAATTTCTAATTACCTATTCTTTTATACTATGGGCGGGAAACCCAGAATATGAACACTGAGATGCAGAGCACTTTCAGAAACCACCGACTAAATTGTCTCCTGTACGATACGTCTCGCGCCGTTATTTTTTCCGCGTTGTAAAGGAAGTCTATAGCAGAACTATATCAGTGCACTCGCGGGCCGTCACACGGCTTCTTTTCACGTTTCGCGGGCTTCCTTTACAACGTGGAAACAATTACAGCGCGAGACGTATCGTACAGGAGACAATTTAGTCGGTTGTTTCTGAAAGTGCTCTACATCTCAGTGCTCATATTTTGGGTTTGTGGCCCATAACAAAAAAATTAGGTAATTAAGAAATTATTGAACAATTAATATGGGGAGAAATAGAAAAATAGCCTCAGTACCTATAGGGCTAGTGCGAGTAGTATGCGTTTAGTTCATTTCGCCTCCTAAGTGCCCCTCACTTTCAAATTCTTGGCTCAAGTTATGTGGGACACCCTGAACAATCAAGCAATCACGATACCCGAAATGCCGTAGAACTGTTCCACCGTGCTTCTGGCTGTATTTCTTGTCCGTTCTAATTCTCTTCCGTCGGTTTAATAATAATGAGAGCTAACAGACAATAAAGCCCAGAGAAGTATATGGGATGCTATAGGAGGTAATTGTAACTTGAAGAAGGAAAATCGGATTAGAAGGTTAAAAGTGGAGTTTTGCAATACTCCGCTGCAGGTAAAAGTAATAACGTAATAGGCGAAACTTTTTTTAGTGTGTACTTACGGCTCGGTCTCGACGAGCCTACGGAAAGAAGATGGAACGTTTAGTTTGAAAACGCTTGATGCACGTCGGCCTACGCACTACGAGATAAACGTTTTTGCAGTTCAGATGATTCGACTCTCCCTTAGGAGCAAGCTGGACTGCTATATCTGGTATCGAAACGCGCGTTAAATGCCTCATTATAGTCGCGTTCGCGATTCAGAATACCGATCATGTAACCTCCAGGAAAGACGCAGGTTACGTCTGACGACGTAATTGTGTGACGTCGTGTAGTGCGCTTTCTTAGGAACATCGCGATGACGTTAGAATGTCGTTGAAACTTTTGGTGATCTGTGACGTCAAAACGACATGATGCAGTGTAATCTTTACGTACGCTAACTACTGAGTTACCGTGATACGCATATACTCAGGTTTCATAGTAGATATGCTTCCACGCCCGTGGTCATGCATCTTTTTTTTTTTTTTAGCGGGGGGGGGGATACACTTGCCGAATGTTTTCGCTGTTTGTGAAAAACACCTGTTTTCATTATTTATTTCTGGCACAACGCCCCGTCTCTGAATTTCGAGGGTGGGGACAAGGCACCTTCCTTGGCTACGGTCCGGGGAGCTGCGCTTTGTCGTTGTTTTTTTTTTTTTTTTGAAAAAGCTGGTAACTTAGTTCAGTGTTATATACTTCAGCAGCATTACTCGCATTACTTCCTGCTCGTGTGCTGTAGCGTTGATTGATTGATATGTGGGGTTTAACGTCCCAAAACCACCATATGATTATGAGAGACGCCGTAGTGGAGGGCTCCGGAAATTTCGACCACCTGGGGTTCTTTAACGTGCACCCAAATCTGAGCACACGGGCCTACAACATTTTCGCCTCCATCGGAAATGCAGCCACCGCAGCCGGGATTCGTGTGCTGTAGCGTTTCCCTCGTATAAGCGAAGAGGTGCCTACCAGCGTATATGAAGTAGGCAGTGACGGCGATGCAGAGGACGAGGAACGTTGCCAGACTGGCAGCCGTCAGCCAACGCAACTTGTAGTCGGGGCTGATGAGGTGATCCTTGGGAATATCGGGCCTGTGCATAAGAGCGCGCAGGATATGCGTGAAGCGCCAACGTTGACTACGTCAGTGATCAACACAGCAGTGAATCTGATGGGGAACAACATCACAGCGTATATATGCTACGTTGCCGTTGAATTACACAATTTCGACTCGAACTCCAACATGTGGATGTTCAAGGCTCGTCCAACTATACTTAGGTTGAATGATTACACAGAGGTTCAATGATTCAGTTCAATTCATGCTTTGGGTACTAAACAAGCAGGCACTAAACATTACTGCAGTAAGTAACTTGACGAAGTAAGTAATGTAGTACGTCATGCGCATTGTCCGTTGCTTTTGTTCAAATGCGCAAAACGTACATTTCTAAACGCACGCACACACACACACACACACACACACACACACACACACACACACACGCACGCACGCACGCACGCACGCGAACATACAACACACACCCAAACACATGCACGCACTTTTACATTTCCATACACACATTAACAATACTACAATTTTGTTTTGTGCTTTACCTTTTAAAAAAAAGTGAGCTCATGCTATGAGCCTGTAGAAGGCACACTTACCTCATTATAACGAGTGTGTCTACGCTTTTCAGTAGCTTACTTCGACGTAGCTGTGAATGAAAAAAAAAGTGAATTCCTTGAGTCAGCATTGCAGCTGTCATGCGAGAGCTATCTGAAAAAAAAATTGCCCCGTATCTGCATGTTACGCTGCAAATGTCGTCGAAAGACGATAGTCTTGCGTCTGTCTTAACTTTCATAACTAAATACAGACGCCGAATCGTTGCATGGATGACGCGCGTGTTTGAGTACCTTTCTGGCTGTACGCGAACGTCAGCGATAACCCTAAATGGACTGTGACACATGCATAAAGGCACGTTCACATCGAGCACAATGCCGGAAAGCCGACGTGGATTATCCGCAAGAGCGGAAAATCTGCGGCCGCTTGCCCCGGATCGCGCCCGGACAGATTTTATTGATTGATATGTAGGGCTTAACGTCTTAAAACCACCATATGCTTATGAGAGACGCCGTAGTGGAGTGCTCCGGAAATTTTGATCACCTGGGGGTGCTTAACGTGCACCCAAGTCTGAGCACACGGGCCTACAACATTTCCGCCTCCATCGGAAATGCAGCCGCCGTAGCTGGGATTCGAAACCGCGACCTGCGGGTCAGCAGCCGAGTACCTTAGCCACTAGACCACCGACCCGGACAGATTCCAGAGAAGTTGGCTGCTTTGGCCGCACTCAATCGGGGCCCGAGGCGCAGTATCGCGTAGTGAAGCAATATAGCGACACGTCCACCGTCATCGGTGAATTGCTCCGCCCCCGCGGTGGAGCGGGCAGAAGGCAACGCGGTCGGTCGTAGTATATAGGTCTTCTGTGGATTGGTCTGAACAGCCGCGTACGCTCGCTGCCTTTCCTTCGTGAAAAATCCGCTTTCCCGTTTGCGTGTGCGAAGTCAACGTGTCCTAAAAGCCGATGCATTAATTCGATGAGCAGACTGCCGACGTCTGTGTTTGCCGCTTTCGCTGCACTTCGAGTGTTCCTTCTACTGGAAACCGAGTTTGACGGAGGCGTTTTCCTTTTCTTCGTCGTCGCAACTTAGTGACGAGATAATACCAGACCAGAAGTTTACATTAACGCCTAACAAACAATGATGAAAAAACCGAGTTAACTGAAAGAGCAGACGGTATTCTTGTGAGGACCGTTGCGGCACCTGGCGAAGGAGTTCTCAACTACGCGCTTCCTTCTGCATGGCCTCCGTGATTTACTACGACAGCGCCAATGAAACACAACGTTAGCCCAAGTAGAACAACAGGGCCACGGCGAACCGGGCACATGAACGCCACGTGCGAGTGCCACTATACCAGTAACCAAAAGTCAAGGAATACGGTCGCCCCCATTTTCTTCATTTCCTCCAACGCCAACGCGTCAAAGTTAAGCACAACTGGGGCGACATGAATCTGCGTGGCTTTCGTATTACATAAACAATTGATGACCCAGCTGCAGCCTAGACATTGAACTAGAGTCGGTGAGCTTAATCTGCGTGAATGGATAAGAGTCAAAACAAGCTCACAGGCCTTGGTGCAGCAGGTCGGTCGTGACGGACGCCAGGCATATACGAATCGGGATGCCAGTGAACGCGACAGGCACGCGCCTATAGTTCCGGCTTCGTCCTCTTCGTTCAAAAATCAATTGCTTGAGCTAGACAGCTTGTTGCCGTGACACGAAGTCCTTTAACTTTCTAGTATAATCTACGGCCACGGCTACAGATACAGGATTTGAACTGTCTCTGGCGCAGCTTGATTCAAGCCTCTTCACCCTCCCAGACCACCGAGGTTAGTTTTTTTCGGCTGCGGTGGTATTCTGTGCTGCTCCTAAGATCAGGATAGCGTACGAGATCTTCTTTACTGTTCCGAGTTTGCTGCGCGTCTGGGGAGCACGTTGCATGCATTGCAACGAAATCGAAACAACATGGCATTTCTTTTTATTCTGTATACAATACTGCTTCCGGTGCATATTGTCAGCCTCCTGACCATGTGTGGTTTCGCCCGATGAAGAGAACGAAGAGTAAGCAATAGTGCAGTTATCGTCCATGTGAGACTCCAGAATGGGTATTAGCCACGGATTCTAGGCTACAAACAAAACAAACAGAGCTTGCTGCCTGCTCAGCTCAAAATTTCAGTCTTTCGATATGGCATTACATCTCATTTTTTTCTGTTTATTGATTCATTGTTATTTGATTATTCTTTTATTTATTGTTAAAATATAATTTGCAATTTTTTTCTTCGTTCATTTTCTTTAGAGGGGACAATCACTGAATAGCATGCACATATAGACTACGACCGGTTTTCTTGGCCAATCCTCGAGAGTGGGCATGCGCCAGTGTTCACGGGGTCCAAACAAACAAAGCAAGCAAGCTTGCTCTCTAAGCTGAGCCGTGGTTGTGCGACCACTGTTGTGAATATGTCTTGTAAATAGTGTACGGTGTGCAAGTGACTCCTCACTCGCGTAATAATATTTCAGTCAAAGAAAAAGATACTTTGTAGGACTTCAAGTGTGAGGACTAGCAATAAATGAGTAACTTTATCATTCCATGGTACTTGATTACGTTGTATAGCCACAGAGGTGTCTGCTCGGTTATATTCGATTATTTAAATGAAACAAGAAAGCTTACATAATATACTATTTTTATCACTTCATATTCCAGTTCAAATTCCTCCATTATCTCTATCACAAAGCCCAGATGTTTTCTATCAGAAAGCCCAGATACCACTTGCTTGCTGGGCGTCTTCATTTATTCCATGTTTCGGTTATAGTTTAGATTCTCAGGTTCTGACATAAAATATCTTGATATCCGGTGCTTGGCCCATCCCCTTTATTTGGGAGAGTGCCAGCAGGAAGAGAAGATCATTGTCGTCATATATCATAAGCGCTTTTCCTTTGCTTTCTGGGTCTACGTCATTCAGCGCTGCATTAAGCTTTCAAATATTCCGACTCGCCAAATTTTCCGTTCTTGCATTGTATTGATTACGTCGTCATTTCTTTCATGCGGCCGGTGTTGAACTTGTTTTGCAACTTTCCAGCTGGGACTGCCACCCTATGGCTTATGGTATGTGTCGACACTGGCGAACTCGCACGAAAGGCAATAATGAAAACCAGATTTCCACAGTGATGTAGTAATTGAGAAGTATACGTCGTAACAGAAGACTAGAGCACTGACCGGAGTGCAGGAATACCGCTAGACACACTCTGCCAAGCATGTTTATTTCGCTTCGATGGTACATAGTCGACCACAAGAAGCTGCGCTGATTCTACGACGTGATCTTCACGTACAGTTGCACATAGAGCTGTGGAGGCGCATTTCCTCTGTTTTTTCATCCCTCAGTCCTTTTTCCCCGGTGTAGGATAGCAAACCGGACGCTCGCCTGGTTGACCTTCCTGCTTTTCTTCCTCTACCTCCTCGTCCTCCTGGTGGTCTGCAGCTATAAGAACAACTCAATTTCTTTGTTATTTTGCGCATTTTTCTCGCCAGGGCTTCATTCGTTTCTGAGTGTCTCCTTCTTAGAGTTGTTGTATATGATACCTTTAGGTTACTACCTAAAGGTAGCATATACAGTAACTCTACTCCTTGTCACATCGGACCAGAGAGCCGGCCGGTGCTATATCGAGATGTGAAGGTCTTCCCATAATTCATAAGGACGTTAAAGCTAATCACTATGCATGTGGTTTTAAACTACGACAACACGGGCTGTGACGCATTCATTGAGCACTTTTGCAGTGTTCAGCGTTTAATGTGTATACGCAACTGCGAAAAAGCCAAGACCAACACAATTGTTTCTGCAAGCTGTGTGAGTAGGCAGTTCTTTGGAACCGCAACGCTAAAAAAAAAAAAGCGTGCAATCAAGGCCGGCTCACAACTTTTACTGTATTTGATTCCACTCCTTGTGATGGCCGGTGAACGGCAGCTCAGTGTGGCCGCGCACGCATGCGCATTTGAGGTTTGGTTCTGGAGAGGCACACAGAAGGAATTTTGGGAGAGGTGAGGGATTGAGTGAAACAACTGTATTTCGAAATGCGGCTAGTTGCTGGTCCGGGCCAGACCGCCCAGATGAAAAACAGGAGGCTTCGTTTTCTTGTAGTCTCAGTGACCGGCTGGATGGTCCAGGTTTGATCCTTTAGGTTGGAGCTGAATTTTTCCGTAATCGCTCCCGGCGTGGTTCTGAGGAGTACATTTGCTGATTGTGGTGCTTCCATAGTATGTGGCTTATGCAGATGCCTCGTCCCTTTTGCGTATTGTACAAATGGGGGTCTGGGAAGAGTTTCTGGGAAGTGTTCTGCGCTGCTGAAGAGGGTGACTCTTGATACGGAGCTATACAGAGTGTTAATTGAGAGCCGTGTGCCAGGACCATGACCTAGGCGACGGCCTCCCTGATTCCCGCCCACGTCTCCTGGACGACGGGGTAGATTTCCTCCGCTGGAAGCAGAAAACCCAGACTTCCCTGGAACCTGTACCACGATGGTTGTAATTCCAAGGCGAACGACTTGGTCACCTTCATCGCCTCGTATGCCCAGTCCACGCTGCTACCCGACACTTGGTCTGAAAAGTATAATCACAATCAAGGCTACAGTTCACTTGTACCGATAAATAACAACTCTGCCTTTTAAAGAGACGCTATAGAGAAGAACCATTCTTCTCATGAGTAAATAAGAATTTCACAATACCGAAGGTTCTCTCCTTGCAGTGAGAAAATGCTTGGCAGGTGCGCTTACCGTCGCTATATAGTCATTTATTTTACCGTGTTTTACCATGGCAAAACACGCGAAAATAAATGACTATATAGCAACACCCCTTCGAACTTCCTGCCCCTGATCACAGTATCGTTACAGGTTTTCAGGGTCTTTTAATGGCTACATAATCGTTTATTGATTAGAATTGTATACGTTGTGTTCTCTGGGACCCAGCGGCTTCCCAGCGGAAGTCAAGTTTCAGGTGGTTTCATAGAAACAATGTGGTAAGATACGCAAAACATTAAAATACGTGATGTCGCGGGGACACTTAGGCGCTGAAGTGTCGGTGCGAAATCATAAAACAAGACTTGCATTTTCATTTTTCCCTTTCTATCAGTTACTTATAATGGAAAAATTAATGCCAATAAGTTCTGAAATCTATCTATCTATCTATCTATCTATCTATCTATCTATCTATCTATCTATCTATCTATCTATCTATCTATCTATCTATCTATCTATCTATCTATCTATCTATCTATCTATCTATCTGTCTGTCTATCTGTCTGTCTGTCTGTCTGTCTGTCTGTCTGTCTGTCTGTCTGTCTGTCTGTCTGTCTGTCTGTCTGTCTGTCTGTCTGTCTGTCTGTCTGTCTGTCTGTCTGTCTGTCTGTCTGTCTGTCTGTCTGTCTGTGTGTGTGTCTGTCTGTCTATCTATCTATCTGTCTGTGTGTCTGTCTGTGTGTGTGTCTGTCTGTCTATCTATCTATCTGTCTGTGTGTCTGTGTGTGTGTGTGTCTGTCTGTCTGTCTGTCTGTGTGTCTGTGTGTGTGTCTGTGTGTCTGTCTGTCTGTGTGTGTGTCTGTCTGTGTGTCTCTGTGTGTGTCTGTCTGTGTGTGTGTCTGTCTGTGTGTCTGTCTGTCTGTCTGTCTGTGTGTCTGTGTGTGTGTCTGTCTGTCTGTGTGTCTGTCTGTCTGTCTGTCTGTGTGTCTGTCTGTGTGTCTGTGTGTGTGTCTGTCTGTGTGTCTGTGTGTGTGTCTGTCTGTGTGTGTGTCTGTCTGTGTGTCTGTGTGTGTGTCTGTCTGTGTGTCTGTCTGTGTGTGTGTCTGTCTGTGTGTCTGTGTGTGTGTCTGTCTGTGTGTCTGTGTGTCTGTGTGTGTGCGCGTGTGTGTGCGCGTGTGTGTGTGTGTGAACAGATTTCACACTTCACTTTCCCCGTTCTTTCAATCTCTCGTTTCTGGTACATCTTCAGCTGTGGCACCTGTAACGTTTGCTGTCGGGCTAGTAGGTGCATAGCTGAGACCTTTTTTTCTGTTCGGTACTTGCAGAAAGTTAATTATAAAAACTTGGCAAGTTCAGTGTACAATGTCACTACGGGCGCTTTCACAAGAGAGCAAAAACGCAACAAAAGTACCAGTTGGCCAATTAGTCTTATCCAGGTGCGTTGGCAGAAAATGTTTTTCGGGAAGAAAAATAAAGGGGGGGGGGGCATCTACTTGAACTGGACATTTTTGACTCTGTATACCATGGCGGAAAGTTGTTGTTTTTTTTTTGAAAGGGGGGGGGGGGGATAGGGTCCGATCTATTACCTCCTGGCTACGCTACTGGTCTTATCATATAGTGATCTTTCCTGTGTAACAGGAGACGTTAGTAAATGTTAACCGCATCTCCACGTCGCGCAACCTATCAGCGTGAATCTCCGAGCTACTTTATTTATTTATTTCAGAAGTACTGCCAGCCTCACACATGAGGCCTTAGGCAGGGGTGGGTGATACAAAAAAGGAAACATATGAAGATACAACAGGAAAGGAAACACGTCACGTAGAGCTACATCATCAAGAACTAGTGCATCAAAGTAGAACGCCAGTACTTACACAATTGTAGTGGGTTACGCGTACACGTACAAAAAAAAAAAAAACTATGATGACAAACATCTGTACACACAGAACTAAGAAACAAACATCATATAACAGTTCAAAATCGGCAACGTTTCAAAAATACAACGCATTGGTATGAAAAAAGTGATAGAAAGTGGAACACAAATGGAAGCCTGTTCAGGATGCGCGGCGGAATAATAGAGGGCGAAGCGCAAAGAAAGATCAAAGTCAAGTGGGTTGCTGGTGTTTAAGTTTGATTATCGCTGTCCGTTTTTTTTTTTACAAGCTTACCTAAAACTCTGCGAGTTATCTTTTACAGCCCTATGCGCCATTTACCTCACTAGCGTTACGTCAAGCCCCAGGCATTCCTGCAACTCAAGGCAGCCAAGAATGAACCCAGAGTAAAACGCGCGCATCCGTGTTTTTTTTTTTTTAGAACAGGGCAAGTTCGTGTAAGCGTGCAGTGTGTCATTCGTCCGAAAGTCCACCGGTGGTTCGGACGCTTCCTTCGGTTCTGGTAAAAAGTAACTCCTCAATTCTCAATCATTCACAATCAGTCAAAAGCCGACTATCATATTTGATTCTAAGAGTAGCGAAGTGAAGCAACGAGCAAGAATTCACCTAAATTACTGAATTAGTGAGCGTACGTTATTTGCGAAAGAAATATTGCCGGCGTTGCAAGAAATATGCGATGGCAGTAGTGGATATGTTTACTCACATATCGTCTTCGAGATTGGTCCAACCGTGTAGGCTGTGCCCTGCACTTTCTTGATGGCTTCTTTGGCCCTCAGGGAAATGCTCATCTGAAGAAGAACGAGAAGAAAGCAGGGACCAAAAAAAGTAATTTCGTCACTGTCAGGAACGCAATCAGAATAAGTATCATCATCAGCGATAAAAGAAAATGTCGAGAGTTCCTCCCTTATCGGGCAAAGGAAGCTTGGCGTGCGTGTACATGAATAACTAATTTTGTTTTCATTTGTTTAATTATTTACTTATCATTTACTGCCTTATCTCACTCTATTTTTTTTCTTTACTTCTCATCGTATTGATGCGCAACGATGTCTCCGAAGTTTTATCCTTCCTCGACAGCGGAAACAAGACTTCCATTCTAGGGCTCGTCAGCGTTCAGTTGCTGCACGCAACAACATTATCCGTGCGTTCGTATAAATCCAGAAAATAATGGATTGCACCGCCACGAGGCGAAGAGGGGGCTCGGTAAAAGACCAGACTGCCGTATTAGCAACGGCTGATCGCCTACAAACCCACGTTCGAGAGGACAATCAGTTATTGGAAAACTGTGCTTTTAAATACGGCCGCCACCGGCGCACCTCTGAAGGTCGCATCTCTGTGCGCTCAGAGCGCCGAGCCTATTGCGTGCGACGCCTCTTTCTGAGAAAAACAAGACTTGAGGACATTAGCTGTTTACAGAAAACAATCGATAAACGCGATATCGATCTCTGATACGCTCCCTTGCTAAGTGCTAAGGACGTCCCTGATCGTTCTACGTCAGGGGCGTCCGTCAGTACGAGTCATGGTGCCCGTCGCGTCTTGGACGCCTTCGAAGGCGCTTGTCTTCGACGTTGTTGTCCCTACGGGGACTAGTGCCGAGACCGTCGTTGATGCGACGGCCTCAATAGTCGGCCTCTCAGAGGTATACTGCGTGCAGCATCAGGGAGCTCGAAACTTCCAAGTCACCGTTAAGAGCATGGCCTCCATGTCTCTAATCGTCAATGCTGGCTGCCTGGTGATCGGCGGCGAGCGTGTTCAAGTCGTTCCCGTTGGCCCACAAGTGACCAACGTCGCCTGCTTGTTCCTGCCATCGTTCGTCTCAAACGAAGCTCTCGTCCAAGCGTTATCCCCATATGGCAAGGTGCTCACTGTCACCAGTGGTTTGATGAGCGGGCGACGCGGCGTACTCACTGGAACGCGGTATGTTCGAATGGAGATGAACGCCGCTAATCCTGTGCCGAACTACCTGCGCATCTCCGGTCACCGTGCTACGTTTGACTACCGTGGTCTCCAGCGTGTATGTCGAAGATGCGGCTCAGGGGACCATCTACGAGCCCAGTGCACAACACCGTATTGTGGTCGCTGTGGTGTGCACGGTCACGTTAGTGAAGGATGTGACCGCCCATGTCGACGCTGCGGGGACGGCCACCCAACTGTGGTTTGCCCTGTCCGCCGCTCTTACTCAGACGCTGCCGCTGGTGCCTTTCCACCACTGACACCGGCAATGGAACCAACTACCGACTCGGGGGACGCAGAGGAGGTCACCGACGCTGTGCTGGCCTCACCCCTACAAGTTCCTTCAAACGAAGCGCACAACGAAAGCGCGATTGTCGATGCGACGCTTGGCGCGTCGGCCTCCCCGCTGGTGCAGGAACCGTGCGCTTCGAAAGACGCAACGCACTGCCCTGAAAACGGCGTCGGCGTCTCTTCTTTGACGCCACTTGATGTTCAGTGCACAAATGACCCCAGTTATCAGGCTGCTGCTGTTGGAGTTGGCCCTACGACCCCGGTTATTTTGGAAAACAGTGGCGAAAACACCACAGCCTCTTCTGTTGCGGCCGCTCCGACCATTTCGACGTCGCGTCGTACACGTAAAAAATCGCCCACACAAAGGGTGCCTACACCGGACTGCCGAGACGCGGACAGTGCTGCCAGCATCAAGAATGCGGATCCAAGCTTGCCGGCGGCTCAGTCCCTACCTCCTCAGGACACGTCTTCGGAAGACGGCTTCAGCCTGGGACTTGATAGTAGCATCGGACTGTCTAGCCTTGCCGATTTTGACGTTGAAATGGGAGCTCCACGTGAAACAAAGCGAGGGCACACTTCCAGCTCTTGCTCCGATGAACGCAGTGATGGCCGTGGTAAATCCCAACGGTCCAAAAAACCTCGACCCTCTTCTGGAGGGTCGAACAGTGCGTTGTAATTTGGTCGAGCAAGTGTCCCCTGGACACTTTCCAGGACACCGTCTAGAACTATGCGTCCAGGTTAGTCTTTACTTTTTATTATGGCTACTACACTGCATATTATTTCATTGAACGTTCAGGGTTTTCGCAGTCCGGCAAAGCAGGCTGAAGTGATTAGTGTCGCCCGCGCTGAAAATTGTGATGTTTTGTGCCTCCAGGAAACAAATTTTTTCTCGCTATCCGACGTGCTTGCTTTTAAACGAAGGTTCAACCTAGATTGTTATTTCTCTTTTGCTACATCTCGTTTTACGGGAGTAGGTATTATTATTTTTAACCGAGCTCTATTAAGGGATCATCATGCTTTTTACGATGGCGTGGGCAGGGTTTTGGCTTTAGACTGTAGCTACTTTTCTTTCAGATTAAGGATACTGTGTGTGTATGGGCCAGCGCAAGCTGGACAGTCTAATGATTTTTTTAGAGACCTGGATGTGTTTTTTCTTGACGGTCGTGACGTCATTTTGATTGGCGACTTCAACTGCGTTCTAAATACGCGAACCGATGTACAAGGTCCTGGCTGGGGCCGGTCTGCTTGGAATTCACGCGAGCTTCGCCGCCTTGTCCACCACTTTTCATTACTAGACGCGCACAATGTAGTGCACGGAAATACCTTTGCTTGGACATGGCGACGTGGACGATCCTCCAGCAGGCTCGACCGGGCTTATATCCCACGAGCGTTAGAGGCGTTTGTCTCTGATTTATGCGTTCCGTCCTTCCCACCTTCTCCTGTGTACGTATCTGATCATCGGCCTATTGTCTTGAAGCTCGAAGTTCCATTTTCTTTCTCAGAAAAGCCATGGCGTCTTGATGTTCGCGTCCTGCAGGACGCGCGCTCAAGATCAGATTTGTCACGCGCAATACGTGTGTCGCTCACGGCGTCTGGTCCTGAAGATTGGGATGCGCTTAAAACACAGTGGCGCCTGCGCTGCGCAGTAGAGGGGCGTTCGCTTCGTCGACGCGTTTCTGAAGAGCTTGCTGATACCGCGATGAAGTTACGCATTGCTTTGCGCGCCGAGACGCCTTCTCCTCTGATGCGAGCGTGGCAGCGTGAACTGCGTGAACGCTTTCAGCGCTTGACTGCTGCTTCGTCCCTGGCGGCAGCAGCATGGCGCTGTAGACACAACCCATGTGCACATCCCGAGGTGCTGCGCTACGCGAGACATTCCTTTTTTGGGCAATCAGAGTCACCTGTCTCTATGACAGCACAAATACCACCTGCGCAGCGGCTTCCTACGCGTGATCGATCTCTTTTCTTGGCGCATTTTGAAGCAATGTCGTGTTCGGCCATGCGGACTAACTGTGATGAAACACCGCCAATGCTTAGAAGTTTGCCCCGTATTCCTCAAGAAGTTGCAGATTGCCTGCACATCCCTCCGTCGGCTGAAGAGGTAAATGTGGCACTGAAATCTATGAAACGTGGAACGGCCCCAGGGCCAGACGGTTTACCTGTTGAGTTTTACTTGACATTTTGGGATGAGATTGGTGCTACAATTACCGCGGTAATCCGGCGATGCTACGAGGACGGTGTCTTTCCACCAAGTTTTCGAGATGGACGCATTGTGCTTATTCCAAAGGGTGATGCTTCCTCTGTTAATCCTGAAGATTGGAGACCTATCACGCTCCTCAACGTTGACTATAAGATATTCGCGGCGGTAGCCGTTCAACGTTTGAGGGGTCTGTTGAACACCCTAATAGGTCATCACCAGACTTCATCAGTGCTTGGACGAGAAATACACAGCTTGTCATATACGACACGGGATATCATAGCTTATACTTTGTCGCGATCTGCGCGTGGTATCCTTGTGTCTTTGGACCAGGAAAAAGCGTTTGACCGACTAGAGCACGCGTATATCTTTAATGTGCTCACAGCCTTCGGCTTTTCTCATTCGTTTGTGGAAATGATTAAAAATACGTACACTGGTCTGAAAAGCACACTAGTTCTGGATGGTTGGGAAAGTGCTGCTTTTTCCATAACACGTGGGGTCCGTCAGGGATGTCCATTGTCTCCTGTGCTATTTGTCCTCAGCCTTGAGCCATACTTGCGTGCTCTTGACGCGGATTCACGTGTCCGGGGTCTTGCGCTTCCTGGTAGCGGTGTCGTGAAAGTCACAGCTTTCGCTGATGATATAACCTTGTACCTTTCAGATGAAGATAGCCTTTCACGCAGCCTGCATGTATTTTCCCAGTATGGCGACATTTCAGGTGCAGCGTTGAACATCTCCAAATCCCGGTATTTCTTCATTGGCTCTCCAAACTCCAGGCTTAGCGCCGGTGTTCCCATTCAGCCGGCCGCGTCCCTTCGTATTTTAGGTATTTCATACAACCACTACGGCATTTGCGAATCTGTTTGGTTAAACGCTCTCGAGGAAGTAAGACTGAAAATTCAGGATGCACAGGATTTTGACTTCCCCCTTCTCGAGCGGAGGTACCTTGCGCAGACTGTATTTTGCGGTCGCATTTGGTACCTTTCTCACGTCGTGCAACCATCTTTACGTATCGTGCGATCACTACAGTCTGCTTTGTGTTCCTTTTTTTGGTCAGGCGGCACTGAGTTGGTCTCTCGCGCGGCACTGGGACAGCAGCGTGCTCAAGGAGGCTTTGCTTTCCCTTCAGTGTCCATACGCTGTCGGCTGCTGGCACTGCGTTTCCTTTTGCGCCTAGTGCAAGGGGAGGAATCTCCCGCACGAACGCTTGCATACTACTTTCTGGGTACTCACCTTCGCCATTTGATGCCTAATGCGCAACTTAACAGGGGGCCACAGTCAATAACACTTCCTGCGTTTTATGCAACAACTGTTGCATTTTTTCGCCATGTCAAGTCGAGCTGTCCTGGCATAGATGTTTTGAACAACCACATAGTTGAGACAACTGCTGCTTTGTTGCTTCCGTTGGTCCCGCCAGCCCGCCGTGCTCGCTCAAGACGGGTGTCTTGGAGCTCCTTAACGGCTTCTTTTCTGCCTGGACACCTTCGGGACTTCATGTGGCGCCTGGGATGGGGTGTACTTCCCACTCTCGACCGCCTCGAAAGGTGGAGAATAGTCCAGTCAGCAACATGTCCGAACTGCTCCCTTCGGGAAACAAATCAGCATTTTCTGAGGCATTGTATCATTGCTCGCGTTTTTTGGAGAGCCGTACATGCTGGATTTCACTGCCTCAGAGTAAATCGCTTCGTTTCTTCTGGGCGTTGTTCGCGAGGCCGCTTCGCTTGTCTTCTCATTGTTGCCGGCGCTTTCTGCCTCTGGCGCAACCGCTGCGAGGCGGTTGCAGCGGGCCGCCGCCGCCGCGCGCTCTACCCGATCCTAGAACGATTGTACTCGGAGCTGCTGTCTGTTTTGTCGGAGGAGCTCTTCTTCCTCGGTGAAGAGGAATTTCTTCGGCACTGGTCTTGCCCTTTTGTGTCGGTCTATGACGGACGAGTGAAACTTGTCTTTCGGCCGGCCTGGTATTGGTAGGCTGATCTGTCGATGTGCCGGCAGAAATGGCATGCCAACATGTAAACATGCAAAATGTACATATTTATGTTTTATTTGTCTCTTGTTTACCTTGAAGTATTTTGTGGTTGTGTTTGAGTGAACCATCGAATGTACATGTTTTTTCAACGTCATCTCATATCCATGTTCATGTAAATGACGTCTGTCTTGTCATCATCGTTAGAGTATGTGTAAGACGGAAATGTTCTGTTGAGTGTTATTGACGTTTGTGGCAATAAATTTTTTCTAAACAGTTTTGTTTGTTATTGTGCCTGTTATACAGACGCTTGTCCCTTAGTTTTGTTGCGTGCCAGGAGAGAATAAACTTTTTCTAAACACAGAAGTAAATCGTCATCTCATATCCATGTTCATGTAAATCACGTCTGTCTTGTCATCATCGTTAGAGTATGTCTAAGACGGAAATGTTCTGTTGAGTGTTATTGACGTTCGTGGCAATAAATTTTTTCTAAACAGAAGTAAATCGTTTAAACACTTTTTCTAAACATCATCATCATCATCATCAGCCTGACTACGTTCACTGCAGATCAAAGGCCTCTCCCATGTTCCGCCAGTTAACCCAGTCCTGTGCTTGCTGCTGCCAATCTATACCCGCAAACTTCTTAATCTCATCTGCCCACATAACCTTCTGTCTCCCCCTAACCCGCTTCCCTTCTCTGGGAATCCAGTTAGTTACCTTTAATGGCCAGTGTTTATCCTGTCTACGCGCTACATGTTTGGCCCATGTCCTTTTCTAAATATATAACCCCTCAAATCGTTCGACGTTGGCACCCCATTTTCTGCCACACGGGTCATCAAGTGTGACGCCCATGGTAGAGCACGAACCAAGTATACCGTCCCCCACTTTTTCTAAACACACGTATAGTGGCAGTGCACTGCCTGCACTCATGTGTTGTTTTCCGACAGTACTACTGTCACGATTGTATAATGCAGTTGACCACTCTCAATCTGTCATCATTTCCCTCCCTCTTTCCCAATTCAGGGTAGCCAATCGGAGGTTTTCGACTGTTAACCCCCTTGTTTTTCCACTATACCTTGCTCCATTTCACAACCTACGGGATTTCACAATCTGTGACTCATAACAAGCTTCACTTCAGCAAGATCTTTTTAGGGCTATCTGATTTATTTTACCCTTAGACGTGTGCTCGGGGAGGGGGGGGGGTATACAGTGGGTCGGCCCCCTCCCAGGTCACCTAAAGGGGAGAGCGCGAAATCTGCCCCCATGTACATTGACTTGATTGCCACACTTGATTGCCATTGACTTGATTGTTTTAAAACATCGCTCGATAACATACTTGGTGTTGGAAATGTAAACGCTTGATTTTGTTGTTAGTTTTCTTGTATAATCCACTGGCTGTATAACGTAGTTGCAGTTGATAATAGTTGCTTTCCAGTGTTTAATAATGTTCTAGTGTCTTGTCTATGTATTCTTTTCTTTAACATTGTTCGTCAGTGCCCGCTCCCCTCTGCAATGCTGTAAAGCCCTGTGGGTACAATAAATAAAATAAAATAAAAATAAAAAAGTGCCGCCATATCCACGAAGTGAATGATGATAAGTGGGCGAAGCTCCGGAGGTGAACTTGGTAAACCATGAATTCTCAATACATTTTGCCCACTTGATTTTATTACAACACTCCCCCTAGCGTAAGTCGCCGCACTAAATCGAACGATTGCCTTCCACCAATGACACGCGCCATATGTGACATTATTCCTATTTTATAACATCTCGCATCTTTCATCACCAACTACAAGTACTGCAGTCTAGTTTAAAACATCTTGCATCTTTTCATCACCAGCTATAAGTACCGCCATTCAGTGAACACTGCAAGAACTAAACGAGAGGTAGCTACATACAGGGGACGGTACCGCCATCTAGTGAACACTGCAAGTAAACGAGAGGTGGCTACATACAGGGGACGCACAGCCCACGCCTTAAGGAGCTTCGCTCCTAAAAGATTGAAAGGTATACGGGTGTTGCGATGGACCTGCAGGATCCCTGCGCACGCTTACGATTGTAACGCATACAGAAGGTTGTCCAACCAAAGGTGTGCCGATAGCGGCGCTTCGCCTACACCTGGCTGAGGCCACTACTCACCAGTAGGTCGTAATCAGGCGCGGGAGCGTCGGTGTAGCCGTACGGAAACATCCAGAGCTGACCGAAGTTGTGCACGGAGAAGTAGTACTCGGTGCGTCCCTGGATCGCCCACAGGGCGTCCCGAATGGCCCGCGACTCTGGCTCCGAGAAGGCGAAGTCGCCGCAGTAGGTATCCTGGCACGGACTGCTGCTTCCTCTGGTCCCTGCAGGTGAAGCAGGTGATGGACTATCGAAAGCAGCCAAGTGAGACGCTAAGTCTAATATGTGTTACTCCCTGGTTATTCGTAATGTTCGCCGTGTGCCGATATTGCGAATTTGTTGCGTGGCAAATGGCTGTAATTAGTCTTGACTTCTGAAACTTCCGTTGTGCAATTTACGTAGGGTGCACTAAAACGATAAAATTGACGTGTTTATATTGATAGATATGTTTCTGTGAAAACTCTATTGTGGTTCATTACATTGCCCCGCCGCGGTGGTCTAGTGGCTAAGGTACTCGGCTGCTGACCCGCAAGTTGCGGGATCGAATCCCGGCTGCGGCGGCTGCATTTCCGACGGAGGCGGAAATGCTGTAGGCCCGTGTGCTAAGATTTGGGTGCACGTTAATGAACCCCAGGCGTCCGAATTATCCGGAGCCCTCCACTAAGGCGTCTCTCATAATCATATGGTGGTTTTGGGACGTTAAACCCCACATATCAGTCATCAATTACACCACTAATAGGCTCATAACGTAAGAGGAAATTAAGGTCGTACTTTCATTACGTTCCGCGCAGAAGTTGGCGCAGGTATATGACGTCACAGATTAAAAAAAGTTTCACGAGTGTTTCGACCACTCTGGCGCTATAAAATTTCCTTCCTAAACTTGGTTAGATTAGTCTCGAGCCCCATCAAAGGATAATGTATTTCGTAATTGTCGTCTAGGAACTGCGTGGACCGCAGTACGCGTCGTCAAACTCTATGACGTCACTGGGTCCAAGGTGCGTCGCCATCCGAACTTCCTTTCCGCGCGTTTTCTTCCTCACCAAGCGTCCTCTCGTGGCAATTTTGCTAATGTGAAAGAGTAATTTAGTAATGCATGAATAAGAAAAAAAATATTCTCTTTGTTAAGCTTCTTTAAAGGGTCCTTAAAACACACCGAGTTGAACGGTAAGACATTAGCTCCTTTTTCTCCTTCACCACCCTTCCTACAAGCGCAGTCTTATCCTCGCCACTTGGTGATGAGCCTATCTGGACTTCGTGCTTTTGGGCTGCACTCTGTTAGCTCCGTCTGCGCATTCGCAAACGCACTAAACGAAGTGAAATTAGTTAGTCACTCCCGATATGTCACGTGAGACTAGGCGGAACTGGCGTGCGACTACTTTACAAAGCAAGGCGGGAGATGTCTCGACACTGACATCCCTCGTGCATGAGCCAATCATAGCTTGTATCTTCATGACGTCACGTGAATAGACTACTTGCGTCACGTCTTGTGCCGAAGCTGTGGGAAACGCCAAGAAAGAACAACGTGCTCGTTCTCTGTATTTTCAGAAGTTGGCCCCCGCCACGGTGGTCTAGTGGCTAAGGTACTCATCTGCTTACCCGCAGGTCGAGGGATCGAATCCCGGCTGCGGTGTATGAATTTTCGATGGATTCGAAAGCGCTGTAGGCCCGTGTGCTCAGATTTAGGTGCAAGTTGAAGAACCCCCAGGTGGTCGAAATTTCCGGAGCCCTCCGCCACGGCTTCACTCATAATCATATGGTGGTTTTGGCATGTTAAACCCCACATATCCCCCTTATTTTCAGAAGTTGTTTAGGTGCCCTTTAAAGGTGCAAGGAAATGACAGAGGGACGCGGATCATAGATAAGACAAGGTGACTGCCTTAGGCCGACTTAAAAATTATACTTGACAAAAAAAAGAGGACAAAGTTGAACAAGGCACACCACATTGTGCGATGTGCGCTCTGTCCAATCGTGTCATCTCTCCAAAAAACTCTGTACATTTTTCGTTCCAGTGAACGAAAATATTTGCCAGCCGTTTTTTTTTTTCATGCATTCAGTTTATCTCCTAAAATTTTCCAGTGTAGCATTAGCGCGTGGCTTACAAATTTGTCTTGTTTTATAGTCGGTTCCAATATTGCGAGCATTGTGCCCCCCCCCCCCCCCCCCCAAAGAAAAAAAAAACTTCCGGTCACCTTATTTACCAGCTCGTAACGTCAAAACTGAAAGAACGTATTTACGTTTTTTCAGGGGTGAGGAAAGTATCTTATTAGTTTTTAGATAAAAATAACGTGCGTATATTCAAGGCAATATTTTGTAGTTTTTATGTAGCTGAATAAAACATTTATTTGAATATATTTTACCAAATGACGGAAGGAAAGTGTAGAAAATTAACGGCCTATTTTCTAACGCTCTTCTTACCCACCTATGCTACTCAGGCACATCGGTGGACAAAACCGAAAGTTATAAAGGGTCTGCAGCAAAGTATGTTTTTCTACGATATAGCCGTATAAGTGGTGTTTAAAAGTAAAAAGCCACTACACTGACTGCAAAAACGGCCGACGTCAAAGTTTCGGTTGGCATCTGCGCCTCGGCACCTGTCGGAGAAACGACTTCGGGAGCGAGTCTTCCTCCAGAGCCGCTCCTGCGAAAAAAAAAAGAAAAGAAAAAACATTGCACTCTACCAGCACATTTTCCGTTTACTGAACCCATTATTCCATGATTTGCTTTGGTTTGTCAGTGAGACACGTTGTATGCGTCCATCTTACCCTATCCACCATCTACCTATGCAGGGTGTCCCACACAACTTGAGCCAAGAATTTGAAAGTGAAAGGCACTAAGGAGGCGAATTGAACCAAACGCATACTACTTGCACTAGCCTGAAGGTACTCAGGCAATTTTTTTATTTCTTCCCATACTAATTGGCGAATAACTCTTAATTACATAATTTTTATTTATGGGCTGGAAACCCAAAACATGAACACTGAGATGTGAAACACTTTCTGAAACCGCTGACTAAATTGTTTCCTGTACGATATGTCACCCGCTGGTATTTTTTCCGCGTTGTATAGAAAGCCCGCGAAATGTGAAAAAAAAAAAGCCGTGACGTGACGGACCGCGAGCGCACTGCTACAGTGCTGCTCTAGGCTTTTTTTTTTTTTACAACGCGAAAAAAATAACAGCACGAGACGTATCGTACAGGAAACAATTTAGTCGGTGGTTTCCGAAAGCGCTCTACATCTCAGTGTTCATATTTTGGGTTTCCAGCCCATAAAAAGTCTGGTGATTAAGAATTAATAATTAATTAGTATGGAGAGGAATAAAAATTAGCCTGAGTACCTCCAGGCTTGTGCGAGTAGTATACGCGTTTGGTTCAATTCGCCACTGGAGTGTCTTTTATTTTCAAATTCTTGGCTCAAGTTATGTGAGACACCCTGTATAGTGCTGTGACTTGCTAGAAACATTCGGTATAATGAATTTGCAATATCATTGTTTCATGCTGCTTGGTGACGTATCGGAAGAGCCTCTCGTCGTCACGAACGGAAGTCACGTGACTTGTGCAGTAGTGTCAAAAATCACGAGCGGCACGTCGCGGTCGCTTTCGCTTCTGGCTGTAGTGATGTCGAGAAAAATAGTGAGAACCGCGAAGCCACTAGGGTGAATATACTGACTCCCCAGTGACACTGTCTCACGGACTGAAATTGGCCAAGCATCGATTTCATATATGCAGAGCCAGGCAGAACTTTTTCCTCTTTGAAATAGTACGGCGATGGTATAAATTCTCGCGTGACTTTAGTGCTCACTTGGCGTGATTCGCCCGCATATTACACAAATCGGATGCTACTCTATACTGCACCGTTAGGGTATGAAAACGTGTCACCACGTTGACGTTTTGCTATACGCCAAAGTAGCGCTGACCAGGAGTGGTGGAAAAACTTTTTCGTTTTGTAGCAGTTGCCTGCCGTTGGCCAATAGACTTCGATTTGTTTCTATGTTTAGCGTCAGAATTGACCAAAAAAGTACTTCTGCTGTGGCGAATTGAGGCGAAAGACGCCTATTGTCACCGGCATCTGACAAGTGCGCGCTACATGCAAAGATAGCTTACCGCAGCATGTGTGTAATCGTAGCCATCAGGGTTCACAATCGGATGGATACGCCATTCGTACTTTGACAGCAGCTGGCTGATGCCTTCGTCCTTCTCGTATCCCGTCGCCAACTATAAAAGGAAAATAATGAGAGTGTTGTCGCTATTGGACTATTAACTTAATTTTGCCAGCAGCTCTGTAGACTTTTTTTATTTTCTAATTACTTTTGCCCTGTAAGTCTCTCGTAGATCACGTACGATTCTGAGCAAAAACATTGTGTGGAATGCATCAGAAGCATCTTAAAGATTGATTGCGACTGCGGAATGTGTCTGTGTACGCAGTGGTCGCAGCTACAGCTTCGATCTGTTGTCAATGTCGCGAAGCTTATAAAAGTGCACTCAAAGTTGATCACTGATTTTGCAATTTCTAAAACGCTGACGTAAATGCTTTTGCTTGAGTTTCTCAAGATTGCTGCTCGTGCCTACTGATATAGGGGCTTCTTTATGTTGGCTGAGCGACTGACTCGTTGACTAATCGACTGATCGATTGTGGGAAATTGCTTGTGTTGTAGTAGAACATCGAAACAAAGCAAAACAAAAAAAGTCGAAGCAACACGTCTGAATTGGGCTCGCACTTACCTGATCGATGATGTACAGGCATGCAGAAGGGGATATCCACTCTCTGGCGTGAATTCCGCACTCCAGAAATACGATGGGCAAATCTTCTTTGATCTTGATCTACAGTAAAAATAAAAAAAAAATATTTTATTTTTTGTAAGAATAGATACAGTGGCCGGACCCAGCAACATAGCTGATTGTTGCCACCGAAGCGCCCAATGACAGTAAGTGCAAATTTCTCAGCAGTGCGAATTTTGACGACCGCGTACTTCTAGGCAAGCGACGAATAACACATCTCGAGCTAGCTGGTTGTTTACAATCACCAGGTAAATACGGCGCACACATCGACAGGGATCGCCCCGCCTTTGGCGGTCTAGTGGCTAAGGCACTCGGCTGCTGCTGACCCGCAGGTCGTGGGATCGAATCCCCGCTTGGACGGCTGCATTTTCAATGGAGGCCAAAATGCTGTAGGCCACTGTGCTCAGATTTGGGTGCACGTTAACGAACCCTAGGTGGTCGAAATTTCCGGAGCCCTCCAACTACGGCGTCTCTCATAATCATACGGTGGTTTTGGGACTCCAAACCCCACATATCATCATCATCGTCGTCGTCATCGTAATCGTCATCATCCACCGGGATGACACAGGGGACACGAGACGCAGGCGTTCAAAAACGGAAGCTGTCTTGTCCGTGCAGTGAAACGTAACGTGGAGTGTTACGAACAACTAAACTTCACATGTTAGTCAGCGACGAGGACTTATGTTCCCAGTGGCACTCTTTGTCAAGTGCGAGCTACATTTGCCTTGTGATATATACAAGCAATCCCTTCGTATTCACCGCCTTAATATTTCTCATTATTGTTCTGCTTGGTTTGGTGCTGGCGGAGTCTTCAAGAATATAAAGCCGGCCGTATAGCTTGCACTATTCGGCGCAAGGCTAAAGGCTTGACCACAGGTTCCCGTGAGCGCTTGGCTTACCAACGCGGCACCGCGTGACAACGCGTGTACGAGTGGTCTAGAAGTAGTCTTATAGCTGAAATAGTCGGTTCGTGTACAAGCCACAAAGATATGACTCTTTTTCCTCGATTGAGTGACGACGTAACGGGTTCAAGGGAAGGGCAAACTTTCGACTGTTTATTCATCATATCCTGCATCAAAATTTAGAGGCAAAGCCCGGCTGCGGCGGCTGCTTTTCCGATGGGGGCGGAAATGCAACCACTACGGCGCCACTACGGCGTCAGCCACTACGGCATCTCTCATAATCATATGGTGGTTTTGGAACGTTAAACCCCGCATATCAATCATCAATCAATTTCCAGATAGAGACGTGCGCAGAAAACCAGGCACACATCGAGTGCGAACCAAGCTAATCGCGACCTGTGATCTGATAACTTGCTCTCTGCCTACGAGAGAGACATTGTCGTGTCACTGATACATGAGGAACATCTCGCGCTTTTATGTGGAACGCCTCCAACACTTCTCGTGTCCTGGTGTCCCTGCTTCTGACGATCACGATGATGATGACGATGGTGATAACGGGAACCTTATTTTAGTCCAGAGACGACGCTAGGGAGACCCCGTGCCACCCGGCTAGTCCCACGTAGGAACCGCCATGCTCAGCCTGGCCGCCCCGAATTCGACGTGCATCAAACCCTGACCGTACAGAGTGCTTCTTCCGATAACCTAAATCTTATTAAGGCATGGCTTACGCTTATGAAAATCACAGGGTATCGGCAAATTTGCCCCATTTAGCGAAATCTCGTGTTCCCGCTCACGCATATTCACGAACTTTCCCGTCTGGCCGACGTATAGTCTTGCCGCAGGATAGCTGAAATTCATAAGCGGCCCTGGTGGCACATTTCGTGTACGTCTTGGCGGGCTTCTTGACGTACACAAAATGACGTCAAGATGTACGTCACTACATGCACTTTGGCGTACGTCTTGACGTCATTTGCGCGTTCAGAAATGCGGATACCACCGCCAGGATTCGATCCCGTGACCTGCGGATCCACATTTGAGCACCATAACAACTAGTCTACCCTGGTTGGTTTTGAAGCTAACGACCTGAACACAATGCCTTTTCTCTTTGGTCATGCTGTGCGGGCTAGCACACAGTAATGCATGTAGGTTGCAATCACGTAGACAGTTGAATTAGGAATGAGTTAAGCTTAACAAAAACACCTCTTTCTTTAGCGGCGAAGCTCCCTAGGGCCTGGGTCTGTCCATCCTCCGTCGTTTTCGCACGTAGCCACCGGAATGCGAGATGAGTGATGGTGGTACTTGCAGTGCTCACTAGATGGACGCACGGACGGACGCATATACGGACGGACAGACAGACTAGCAGACGGACCCGCGGAGCGGGTATGTGCCACAGGAGATGCGAGATGGTGGTACTTGGAGTCTTCACTAGATGGACCCACGGACGGACGGACGAGCAGACAGACTAGAAGACGTACGGACAGATGGACAGACGCGCGGACGTATGGACGGATGGACGCATGGACAGACAGACTAGAAGAGGGATGGACAGACGCGCGGACGTACGGACGGATGTACGCACGCACAGACGGACGGGCGCATGGATGGACGCACGGATGGCCGCGCGGATGGACTGAAGCATGGACGGGCTGACGGACGCTTCGCCCCACTCATCATCATTCACTCCGTGGATATGCAGTGTTTTTTCCCCTTGTTTTCTAGTGCGCCTTATGGCAGTATGACTTCAGCTGGTACAATTACATGAGACAAAAATAAATTTTGGTAACCGCATAACAATCCATGTTAGACTGGGGCTTGAAGGTTGTCAATTGCGGGTGTTAATCTGAAATATTATTTTCTGTTCACGTTTAATTTGTGAATGAGTGTACGCAATTTTTTGTGTGTTAAATGCGAAAGGCTTCATCGGCTACTGCTTCCAACTTTAGGCTGGCTTCATGTCTAGCATCAGCAAGATGGCCACGCACTATACCATGATTTTCTGACCGTCGACCTGTCTCGTGCAACTCGATCATTATCCAGAACTTGTTCTAGTGGCGTTCAATCCTGACGCCGCATCCTTATTGCAAGAGACGATGACTTTCGATGACGTTGTCGCTCTATCTGACATAGAATCTCTTCTGCCCAATGAACGAAGCCGCCAGTAGCCCGCCTTTCCGCAACCAGACAATCGGCGCGCATTGAGAGAATTAGTATGGCGGTCTTACAACTTGTATGACGGGCACCAAGGTTAGCATTTGGGGTTACTTACGTGGGCAGCCATGATATTCCTTCCTTCATACGATCTTCCGATGGATAGATAGCTCACGTGGTCGTACTTCTTTGCGTACTGCTTCAGGGCGTTTGCGAACTGAAGATGTAGACAAATGAAGAGAATGCTTACTTGTCATATCCAAATCAAGTCCACTAAAAGTGTTTTCTTCTGAGATCATAATAACTGGAAGAAATAACCTTCATAAACCGATTTACTACCCATGTCAGCATTCGCACCTGAAGAGTTTAATTGCAGCATTTAGCCGTCGTGTTTAACATCTGATTTCATTAATGACGTTAGTAGGCGGCATGTGTGTTCAACAAGTACGAACACACTCGTGTTTAAAAGAGTGTAGATGCTAAGAGCTTATGGTATGAACATTCGAAAACTCCCGCCAAGAGGTAGAAAACCTTCACGTGGCGACGTGACTGAGTAAACACTCGCAGCAAGGTGACGAATTGTGACAAAGCTGTGACTCACCTCGGCATACTTCAGGTATCTCTGAAATCGCAGGGGAGTGGTCGAGTACGTCGCAAAGCGCATGGAGCGTCGTTCGTCGTCGATCGCCCTGAAGTGATGAGAAGTTTAAAAAGAACGGATTTCATTCTTTTGAGGTATCCGAAAGGCTTGCTGTATGGTAGACGAAGAAAGTGCTGAACAGCGCAAACGACAGGAGGCGATAGAAGAGACGAGAACAAAGTGCTGAACTAACAACCAAAGTTTATTGCAATGCAGCTGCAATATCTGTATGTTCCGATTGCAATATCTGCTGTATAATCCAACTGCAATATCTGCTGTATCTTGAAGCACCACTGCACGAAGCTATTTTGTCCATTGCAGTCGACTCACAAACTATCGGACGCGTTTCTTTTAAGAGTTTGCGAATTCTCTTGATAGAACAGAAATAATAAAAATGCTCGCAAACTACATTTGGGGTAACGTATTGAATTGTAAGATTGGTGCGAGAATCATTCATTTCACCACAAGACGGGTGAGGAGAGTGAAAATAACACAGGCGAAGCTTGGTGAAACTAATTGAAACTAAAGCTTTAAAAGAGACAGTAGGCAATGACGCGCTTGTTACATGAAGCCACGAGGAAATTCTCACGGACCTCTAGAAAATATAACTTAAAAGTGGAAGAAAAACTGTTTGCTTCATGGATCGAATCCGGGACCAATGTCTTGTCGGGTTGGTCACTTTACCACCTCAGTTAACCAAGGCGCTATATCAATTCGCAGTGGGAGATCAGATTTCATATGGTAGGAATTTAGCGCCACCTTGACTTTCGCAAACACTCACAGAAGCACTCGCAGATCCACCCGAGTAACACACACGACACGCACTGAGTGTCGTGTGTGTTTGCGTGAGTGTTTGCGAGAGTCAAGGCTGCGCCAAATTCTTACAATATGACGAATAACCAAATAGCCCAACAACGAGTTTTATTGGGGTACAGATCAGATTATTCAACAAGTCGAAGCACGTTGAGAGTACACCTTTGACTAGAAGCTTTCGTTTATGAGCACTATGTGTATGAATTTAGCTATGGCTTCGTGCTACAAACGGGAGGTTGTTAATTGTCTCTGTCTCGACCCTTCCGCCACCTTGAGGGATTCCGCATAACTCTTTTCCAGAGCGATGAATTGGGCTAGTTGGCGGTGGCTTATGAGTTCTTGCTTGTTACTCTGCATGCGGATGACGAGACGGGGACGATACAGGGACAACAGGACAGGTGTTGCGCAACCTCACACTGGTTTATTCACATCTAGCGAAGCGTCAAAACGAGGTTAACAATCAGATAGGATGAATAAGCTGAAGGTAGAGACATGCGGAAAGACTAGAAAAAACAAAAACAAAAGTAATGTGAGAATATGACATATGACTTCGTAAGCACAAAATTTCGACAGGTTATTGCACGTCACTTCCGAGAAATTTGTTTCTGCCTACATGTTAAATGTAACGCAGCAAAAAAATTATGAATCATTTGCAAACGTAAACTTGCACTGCCAAACTTGAATATGATACATTTGCTCAACTGGATGAAGTCGTTAGTATTAGTGCCAGAAAGGGGAAGATTAAGCTAATACATATTTATTTATTTATTTATTTATTCATTTATTTATTTATTTATTTATTGAATACTGCGGACAAAAAGTCCAAGCACGGTGAGCATACATGAAACACACTAAATAACAGAATGAAACAAGGTTGCAAAGCGTTTTTTACACAATTTCTTTGCATATAAGACAGAGGGGCTATGACTTAAAAAAAAGCATCAATTGAACAACAAGGTGTTAATACAATTATAAGGAAGTGATGGAAGAATAGTAGTATATCATCACCACCGAGTAGCTAATACGTAAGTTTATGAGCAACTTTCAATTAGCTTGTGCAGGCGTATTAAATACGGTTTCAATACACTTGTAATATATCGTCTGCTCATGCTTTCATACACACAGTACTAGTGTTTAATTACTCTTTCAGTTACTCTTCTACAATCAGCATCGTCTGTGAGAAGTTCGTTCAAAATGAAATTCTAAGATTATATAAATTAAGCTTATTCTTCGAGAACATTAGTATTTTTTTCGTTTTTTTTGTTTCGCGAATTAAGCTATTAAGTTATTTCTAAAACTATCAATTGCGGAACAATTTGTGGATGTAGGAGATTTCATTTACATAACAGGGCACCGCCCTTCTCATGGCCGAGCCCCCGTGATGGGTTGCGCCACTTTGATAGGGTAAACCGACCAACTAACTTACTCCTGCAGGTTCGTGCATCGTGTCGTCAGGGTGAGCCCAGCCCGCGTGATGTCGACCTCGAATTCCTCCACAACATCGGGCCGCAGCCTCAGAAGCGCCGACACGTTGACAGCGGTGGACTCTTGCCATACGTCGAGCTGCAAGGAAATGTAGGCATGGCTATTCACGACAACACCGGGGCCCGCGTTGGTGATAATGTTCTTAACCTATTAACATTATAGTGAGAGCATAGTCCAGCTGAAGTATCGGTTCTCCTCCACCCACACTCGAAAGCTCTCTGCATTTAACAGAGTCTTGCATTGCCTCGGGGATCGGGGGCATTGCAAGCTTTTTTTCACGTTTTCTGGTTTAGCGTTGCCTCAGTGATTGGTCCGCCTTTGACCAAGTGACAGTGGGATGCGCACATGGGGACACGTGTCGATGCGATGTGTGACGTCATGGGGAAGTAAGAAATTCTAGTAATCTGCGACGTCGTTCAACTGTACAGTACTAAATAATTTAAAGAGGAAATTTCTCTTTTTAGTGTAACCATTGGGAAATCGCTCGTGATAAAAAAAATCCGCGTGTTGAGGGAACTGCATTGAGAGGCCTGGGGTGCGGCCTCACCGGCAACCACCGCTGGGAACGCACTCACTCACCAGAGAAGGATTGGCCACCCTGGTGCAGTATCTGGCCACTACCTCCCACATGCTTACGTCAAATAACTCACGGCCCTCAGTCCCCAGCAGCTGCGAAGCAACTGACCACGGCGACGGTCAGATCTGCAACGCAGCAGAGGGTGCTAAGAATCTCTGGATCCAGACAGGCCGCCATTGGAACCTGAACTTGGCAACGTTTAACGCTAGAACCTTATCTAGTGAGGGAAGTCTAGCTGTACTATTCGAGGAGCTAGAGGGTGTTAAATGGGATATAATAGGGCTCAGTGAGGTTGGGAGGACAGATGAGGCCTATACGGTGCTACAGAATGGGCACGTCCTTTGCTATCGGGGCTTGGCAGACAGAAGAGAACTGGGAGTGGGGCTCCTAATTCACAGAAACATAGCTGGCAACATAGAGGAATACTATAGCATTAATGAAAGGGTGGTAGGTATCGTAATTAAACTGAATAAAAGATACAAGATGAAGGTAGTACAGGCTTACGCGCCTACATCCAGCCATGATGACGCTTCAGTTGAAAGCTTCTATGAAGACGTGGAATCGGCCATGAATAAGGTAAAAACACATTATACTATAGTGATGGGCGACTTTAATGCAAAGGTAGGGAAGAAGCAGGCTGGAGACCAGGCAGCAGGAGATTATGGCATCGGTACTAGAAACGCCAGAGGAGAGCTACTAGTAGAATTCGCAGAACGCAATAATTTACGGATTTTGAATACCTTCTACCGAAAACGAGAAAACCGCAAGTGGACATGGCGGAGCCCTAATGGCGAAAATAAGAACGAAATAGACTTTATAATGAGTGTACACCCAGGAATTGTGCAGGATGTGGAAGTGGTTGGCAAGGTACGATGCAGTGACCATAGAATGGTACGGTCTCGAATTCGCCTAGACTTGAAGAAAGAACGACAGAAACTGATACGCAAGAAGCCAATCAATGAGCTAGCACTGAGAGGGAAAGTACAAGAATTCAGAGTGTCGCTGCAGAACAGGTACTCGGCTCTTAGTGAGGAAACCAACCTTAGCGTTGATGCAATGAATGATAATCTGACGAGTATTATTACGGAGTGTGCAGTGGAAGTTGGAGGCAGGGTAGTTAGACAGAACACTGGCAAGCTTTCTCAGGAAACAAAGAACCTAATTAAGAAGCGTCAAATCATGAAAGTGTCAAGTACAACAGACAAAATAGAACTGGCCGAGCTTTCGAAGTTGATTAATAGACGTAAGGTATGCGATGTAAGAAGGTATAACATGGAGAGAATTGAACACGCTCTGAAAAACGGAGGAAGCGTCAAAGCAGTGAAGAGGAAACTTGGGATAGGCAAAAGTCGGATGTATGCACTAAGAAACAAAGAAGGCAAATTAACTACCAATATGGATAGGATAGTTAAAATAGCGGAAGAGTTTTACAGAGATTTGTACAGTAGCGGAGACAACCACGACCTTAATACTATAAGAACTAGCAGTAACCCAGATGACACCCCACCAGTAATGATAGAAGAAGTCAGAAAAGCTTTGGAGAGCATGCAAAGAGGCAAAGCTGCTGGTGAGGATCAGGTAACATCAGATCTGCTGAAAGATGGAGGACAGATTGTGTTAGAAAAACTAGCCACCCTGTTTACGAGGTGTCTCCTGACGGGAAGAGTACCAGAGTCTTGGAAGAACGCTAACATCATCTTAATACATAAGACAGGAGATGACAAGGACTTGAAGAATTACAGGCCGATCAGCTTGCTCTCTGTAGTATACAAGCTATTTACAAAGGTAATTGCTAACAGAGTAAAGAAAACATTAGAATTCAATCAACCAAAGGAACAAGCAGGATTTCGAACAGGCTACTCAACAATTGACCACATTCATACTATCAACCAGGTAATAGAGAAATCCTCAGAGTATAACCAACCACTATACATAGCCTTCATAGATTACGAGAAGGCGTTTGATTCAGTAGAAATATCAGCCGTCATGCAGACACTGCGGAATCAGGGCGTAGATGAAGTATATATTAACATTCTGGAAGAAATCCACAGGGGATCAACTGCTACCATAGTGCTTCATAAATAAAGCAAGAGAATACCAATTAAGAAGGGTGTAAGGCGGGGGGACACTATCTCCCTAATGCTATTTACCGCGTGCTTACAGGAGGTTTTCAGAAGCCTAGAATGGGAGCAGTTAGGGATAAGAGTTAATGGAGAATACCTTAGTAACCTGCGCTTCGCCGATGACATTGCATTGCTGAGTAACTCAGGGGACGAATTCCAACTCATGATTACGGAGTTACACAAGGAGAGCAGAAAGGTAAGTCTTAAAATTAATCTGCAGAAAACGAAAGTAATGTACAACAACCTCGTAAAGGAGCAGCGCTTTGAGATAGGTAATAGTGCACTTCAAGTTGTAAAAGACTATGTCTACTTAGGGCAGGTAATAACCGCAGAGCCGAACCACGAGATTGAAGTAACTAGAAGAATAAGAATGGGGTGGAGCACATTCGGCAAGCACTCTCAAATTATGGCAGGTAGATTGCCACTATTCCTCAAGAGGAAGGTATATAACAGCTGTATCTTGCCAGTACTTAGCTACGGAGCAGAAACCTGGAGACTTACAAATAGGGTTCAGCTTAAATTGAGGACGACGCAGCGAGCAATGGAAAGAAAAATGGTAGGTGTAACCTTAAGAGACAAGAAGAGAGCAGAGTGGATTAGGGGACAAACGGGGGTTAAGGATATCATAGTTTAAATAAAGAAGAGGAAATGGACGTGGGCCGGGCTTGTAGCGCGTAGACAGGATAACCGCTGGCCATTAAGGGTAACTAACTGGATTCCCAGAGAAGGGAAGCGGGTTAGGGGGAGACAGAAGGTTAGGTGGGCAGATGAGATTAAGAAGTTTGCGGGTATAAATTGGCAGCAGCAAGCACAGGACCGGGTTAACCGGCGGAACATGGGAAAGGTCTTTGTCCTGCAGTGGACGTAGTCAGGCTGATGATGAATGGCATTGTATCGTTGCAAGTCTGGTGGCTGAATGTAAGCTTGACTCCAACCACAAGATGGCCATCGCGAGTTTGCGCAAGAAAACGATTAAAAAAATAAGAAATAGTTCATAACTTTAGCATTATTTTTTAGCGTAAAAAAAAAGCTCTTCCACCCAAACAATGTTAAGGTTCCTGAATTCCACAAAGATTTTACTGAACATAGATGATTTTTACGAAAAATTAAGACCGAAATATTAACAACCCGACAAATACAGCCGGTTCTTTTTATGTAAGCGTATTTATTATTGACATTTGCTTGTGTTGTTTACGTGAGAACTGGCTATTCCATCATTATGATAAATGTATTGCATAACAAACAAAGGGAAGAAAAGTTATGAATAAAAGAATAACAAAATAAAAAAGTAATGAGAAACATTATGTACGCGTACATTATGTGGCTTGTATACCATTGGCAAAGTCCATGGGCATAATGTAGTATGTACATACAATGTGGTCATATTGCGGATGGAATCCGTGCACGCTGTATGGATAGCCAGCTCTAACGTAGTTTATTTTCCCAAATTATTTATATATAAAAAGTAAAAATTTTTATGCAACTGCATATTTCGCAACTGTGATATACGTTCCGGTCAAGGTCATGAAACGGAGCAATAATAATAACTATAAACGGTTCATTAAACTTCTTTTCCTTAGAAATTATAAGTATAGCACTCGTTGTGCGTCTTTGAACACAACAAGAATAACAATAACGAAATAGCAGTTACAATAACAACAATACAAAAAATAACAACAAAAGAACAACAACAATAATAATAACCGTGACAAAACCTATGGGCGCTGATGTGCAGCCGGCCCGCTTATTTTGCCTGTGCACTGTATACGCCTTCGCTTTTCTCACTTCGTTGTATAATTGCCATATCGCAGCGTACTAACTCAGCCAAGATAACGCCTTCCAGGCCCCGCCGCGGTGGTCTAGTGGCTAAGGTACTCGGCTGCTGATCCGCTGGTCGCGGGATCGAATCCCGGCTGCGGCGGCTGCGTTTCCGATCTAGGCTGAAATGCTGTAGGCCCGTGCGCTCAAATTTGGGTGCACGTTAAGGAACCCCAGATGGTCGAAATTCCCGGAGCCCTCCACCACGGTGTCTCACATAATCATGTGGTGGTTTTTGGGACATCAAACCTCACAGATAAATCGATAACGCCTTCCAGTGAGCAGTCTACTTATACAGCTGCTTATGAAATCACCAAGGAAGGAAAATCACGCATATCCCCGTACTTCGTCGTGGCGTTGGGCAATGCGCCCTTATCTACACACAGTGTTCAATCGGAAATTCGATGACAGCGTGGAAGATATCACCGTTCACTCGATGGGCGTGAACTTCCCGACGAAGCGTGCCATTACGGTGTCGTTGTCAGATAAACTCAGAGATAAGAAGGTGTGACCGTAAGCCATTGTTACACTTACCTGCAGCTTGTCCGCCAAGGTCGACAACAGCTCAACTTGTGCACTCGTAACCGGAGTCACTGATACGAGCCGGTGCCTGCAATCAGTGCCATGATACTGTACTTCCTGACGTCGTGTCTATTTTTTTGGTGGGGAGGGGGGCGGAAGAGATGATATTGAGCGCATTGTCTCTTATCAGCACAAGGTGTGCACAGACGCAAGCTGTTTTTTGAACAGATCACGTTGTATCTTGCCCAACGATTATGCAATGCACTATTGATTGAACGTACGCGGCCCTTCCTTTTAATCATCTTGCACTAAATGCTGACATTTAAATGGAGCACCTTGTGCTGACCTGAGCGTGCAAGTTATCACTTATCTGCTCGGGCCTTGCTTGAGCAGACATTTGTGAATTATTATTATTATTAGGAATACTCTGTCACGCTACCTCCTGGTATAATTTGCTTGTTCGAATAATTACATTTTCCTCTTGTGTGCTTTTTTTTAACCTCACTGAGCATTTGAACACGACACAAGACGCCAAGCCTAGTCTGGCGATCCACTCGCAACAATTTTTGTCGTGTCGGTCTATAAAAAATCTGCACTGCAAACACAAATCAAACATGTTGTAGGCCCGTGTGCTCAGATTTGGGTGCACGTTAAAGAACTCCGGGTGGTCGAAATTTCCGGAGTCCTCTACTACGGCGTCTCTCATAATCATATGATGGTTTTGGGACGTTAAACCCTACATATCAATCAACCAATCAATCAAAACACAAATCAAACTATAATTTCTGGGTACGCACTTTCTTCCTGTCTCACAAAATTTTCCCCGAACCATCTGTAGAATACCCCTAGGGGCGTTGCCGCGACGTCAACAAAACGTATACAGGAAGCACGTGCGTAGAATTACAGCTCTTGGAGATATCTATCCATAGGTCTAGCTTGTTCAGACTCTATAGTACTTTGTATGAAATAATAACATTACAGCTTTTGAAGACAATTGTCCATAGCTCTAGCTTGTTCAGACCCTATAGTACTTGGTATAGACTAATAAAATTACAGTTTTTGAAGACAGTGTCCATAGGTCTAGCCTGTTCAGGCTCTATAAGACTTTGTATAGACTAATAGAATTACAGCTCTAAAAGGCAGCTATAGATCTAGCCGGTTCAGACTTTGTAGGACTTTCCGATATGCAAAAATGATAAAAAGACAAAATGATGCATGCAGGCGAAGACTTTCTTGAATGCCCTTACACTCGGTTTACGGAACGGTAAAAAAACGTACAGAAACACAGAAGCAATGGCATTTGTAATTTTTTTCTCGCCCCTCTACTGCGTTCCCGCAATGTACCAAACCGGCTAAATTGTTTTTTTTTTTCATTCATTGAACGCTCACAGAATCAAACTGGTTCCGAATTCTCAATTTTCCTCGTAGGAATTATTTGCATAATTGAATTTCTACAGATATGCAAAGCGCCTTTGCTTCCTACAAAAGCTTTTTGGGCCCGTCATTGCTGATGGATGCGCTGAAACTGCGGTTAAAGCTGAACCTAACAAAAACTGGTTTTACGAAGCTCCTGATCTAATGAAGAAAAGCTCCATTTCTCGACAGATACCCAGTGGTTGACTGTTGTCATCAACCCTAATTAACGAATCTAAGTTGGCACCGAAGCAAGTTTACCAAAGGTTTTTCTTGAATTCGCGTGTGAAAAAAATGGCGATGTCTTTCAAATTTTCACGAAGACATGTTTTTTTGAGTTTCCGCCCCACCCCAATCAAGTTAAAACATCTAGTTGTACTAGTCGCGAGCCTAGTTTTAATCTGGGTAAGCTGCGCGCCGCACATATGCTCGAAGCAATGGTCTCGGCAGTCGTTAGTGCTCTACCGTACCATATGACGTCGGTGGTGACGGTGGTTTGTTGTAGCTTTACACGTTAGCAAGGAAACGCTATTGCGGTTACGTTTCACATTTAGTTGGTTTAAGCGGAGGATAGGTTACCTCGTCGCATCTTTATAACTCTATACTCTCACAGCCTCTGCCTTCGTTCTCTCCGCTTTTGTGTATCGGCAACTCGTCATAGCGTCACTTAACATCTACCTGGCTTCGATCACCAGAACATGGCATCATGGAGACAAGGGAAAAGTACGGGCCGCCGCCATGCACTTTTCACTCGTTCGAAGCACGAGTCAGCGGAAAATAAGGTACATCGTTAGCTTTCGGGGTGTCATCATCATCAGCATCATCATCAGCCTGACTACGTCCACTGCTGGACAAAGGCCTCTCCCATGTTCCGCCAGGTAACCCGGTCCTGTGCTTGCTGCTGCCAATTTATACCCGAAATTTCTTAATCTCATCTGCCCACCTTACCTTCTGTTTCCCCCTAACCCGCTTCCCTTCTCTGGGAATCCAGTTAGTTACCCTTAATGACCAGCGGTGATCCTGTCTACGCGCTACATGCCCGGCCCATGTCCATTTCCTCTTCTTGTTTTCAGCTATGATATCCTTGACCCCCGTTTGTTCCCTAATCAATTCTGCTCTCTTCTTGTCTCTTAAGGTTACACCTACCATTTTTCTTTCCATTGCTCGCTGTCACTATCCGTTAAAATTGAAAATTTTAAAATTTTGGAGTACTGAGAAATCCTTTCCTCAAGTTTACGAGCTTTCCGATTACACGAAATGACTCGAGCATCCCCATCACTTCGTGAAATCAGATTTCAACTGCAGTATCACTGACATTAGATCGCTTCTCAACAACAACAACAACAACAACAACAACAACAACAACAACAACAACAACAACAACAACAACAACAACAACAACAACAACAACAACAACAACAACAACAACAACAACAACAACAACAACAACAACAACAACAACAACAACAACAACAACAACAACAACAACAACAACAACAACAACAACAACAACAACAACAACAACAACAACAACAACAACAACCCCCGTTTTTCTTTCCAGTGCACAGGAAGACATTCTTTTGTTGCTAACACACCTGCCACTCATAAAAAGATTAAAATTTTTGAACGCCGGGAGTCGCTGGAATTAACTTTTTTCTTCAAGGCTTCGAAGAAGGCAAGACATTGCTCCCGTGACGCACCAAGTTTAAGAGTATAGCCACACTTAAGGTTACATATTCCCCTGAACTTGTGCGCTTTTTGTGCTTATCAAAAACTTAAGCTGGGGAAGTGGTAAGTTTAATCTCGGATTGAGCTAGATGAGGTTACGTAAGTTTAGAAGATCTGTCTTGCCGGAGCGTTCGGAGAACCTCAAAACAGATTGCGTTCCGTTCGTGAAATTTGGATCTAGCAGGTTCGTAGAAAGTTTACACAAACAGCTCTGTAAGCGCTGGCCATAACTGTTTTTCAGAAGGCCGAACGCAAAGTGTACGCTGAGTTTACTGATAGCCACCCGCTCTTGTGTAAGCACCAAATTTTAATTTGACTCGGCCAAGCAGAAGGTCGTTGCTGGGCACACCATGGACTCGCATGAACTTACGGGGAGGTCGTACGGGCCCGAATAGGCTGGTTCCATAGAATTTAATTGCTTCCTCTTGAACAGGGTGTATAGCTAGAACCAACGTTCCACAAACACCGAGGTCTTCTCTTCTTCGGGGTCGTAACGACCATACTGTCCGACCATGTTACTTTATCGAAGAAGGCAAGGCCACCTCTTGATACGTTGGATTCCACAACACACTCTCCTAAAGAACATTGATGTTTTAAGCCTCCATAGTTGTTTGGAGCCTCTCAAGTACCAATGCACTTGCTCATCAACACTGCATCACAGAAAACGATTTTCGGCCGCACTGAAGCAATGGCACTCAGGCATCTGCCAGTGGCTTGTTGAAGATTCCTTATCTACATTGCAATGCCTCGTCACTCTGCTGAGTGGCTATCAACAGGTAATGCAGTATTTGCTTGTACGAGTGGTAAGATTTCCAATAAAAAGAACTGTGCGTGACGATTTTAAAGATATCAAAAGCAACTGATAGAGACTCCGTAATACACATCAACACCAATTTTCTCGATTACCACTATTCTAAAAGCGGAACACATCAGCATATTGAGGGTGGAATGTTTAAATTGCAATAAGTTTTGTTTCAGGCTGGGATGACACGAACTTGACGTCGAACTTGACACGAACGACACCTGTGGCAGATAACGTACTTTTCGACAAGCACTCCCCCCTGCTATATACTAAATACCAGCGATAAGGCACTTGTACGGAAGGAGCTAAAATAACTTTCGGCGACTTACCCTGTGTAATCAACTGGCTTATTCTCGTTCGGAGCAGCTAACGCGGAGGACCAAGTGCTCGCGACCACGAAAAGGGCTGCGATCGTACGAACGCCCGCATAGGCCATGGTCGTCGACTTCGGTAGTGCGTCAATTTCGACCATGTAAACTCTATGCGGGTGCTCTGCGGAATGAACGCCACTTCACGGAGTATGTAAGGGTCTCCTCGCGTACACAATCGCTAATCTTATCTCACTAAGCCCCCTTATCTTATCTGACGGGAAGGGGGCGTTTGTATAGTTCCCTTGACTTGCAGACGCGTTTCGCAACTGCCCAGAACTATAGCTTTGTGCAATTTCTGACTATGCTGCTCTTGGCCGCCTGCGCTTTGTTTGCGTAACGGAGTCACATTTAAAGATTGCGTAAAAGATCCGTCTATGTCCCCTTCCATATTTGTGCTCCATTTCAAATTGTCGCCTTTGAGCAGCTTGCTTGCACTGTTGTTAACTTGAGTTTAGCAGGTTCTGTAATCGTTTTTCATCTCTTTAGCGCAGGCTGCGGATCGGATAACTTTTCACGGGCGTAAAACTTAAGCAAGCGACGCGATGTCAAGACAGGGCAAGCACGCGAGAAGGATGCCAATAGTTCGGGAGACAGATGAGACTAGGTCTGCGAGTACAGCGTGGCGACAACAAGCGCAGGACCGGGTTAATAATAGTTAATAATTGTTGGGGTTTAACGTTCCAAAACCACCGTATGATTATGAGAGACGCCGTAGCTGGAGGGCTCCGGAAATCTCGACCACCTGGGGTTCTTTGACGTGCACCCGAATCTGAGCACACGGGCCGCATACAGCATTTTCGCCTGCGTCGATAATTCAGCTGCCGAAGCCGGGATTTGATCCCGCGACCTGCATGCGAGTCAGCGGCCGATTGCCTTAGCCACTACAACACCACGGCGGGGCGCGGAGGCTATCCAAGAAGTTCGGCAAGCAAAACGTACAACTGCGCAGGTCTAGTGGTCACTGTCGGGTCAGCTGATAAGTGCCGGTTAACCCTTGCGCTCCTTTGTGCTCCCCTTTGGCGCGACTGGCAAAAAAAAAAAGACACTGTCTTATGAGATAGAAAGTCCTGGTGGCTGCTGCCGTCGTGATGTACCCAGAGCCTGTATGTGACGTCGCGTGGAAAGTATCGGCGCATAATAACAGACATTCAACGGCGTTTTAGGGGCGCAGCTCTGTATGGTGTGAATGTGTCCATCCTCCGATGGTGTATGTAGCCACCGGTGGCACATACCCGGAAGAGTGGTCCTTCGAATGTCCTCTGGATGGCGGCACTTGTATGTGAATATTACACGATGAAAAGATGTGAGATGGCTGTACTTGGAGTGTTCGCTAGATAAACGGACGGACGGATGGATACACAGAGAGACGGAAGGACAGACAGAGGGACGGCCGCACGAACAGACGCACTGAAGGACGGATGGACAGACGGAAGAACGGACTTACGGATGGACACATAGAGGGACGTACGGAAGGACGGATGTACCGACGGTCACATGGACGGACGGACGCATGGACGGACGCATGGACGGATGGAAGCAAGAACGAATGGGCAGACGAAAGCACGGACGCACTGATGAACGCTTTGCCCCACTAATCATCATTCACTCCGTGGATATGCTGTGACTTTTTTTTGTTTGTTTGTAAGGCGCAAGGTATCTTCAACTACTTCTCGCCTTACTTACGAAAAAAAAATTCAGTTATTGCTGGTGAGAACACTGCACTGTTTTTTTTTGTTTTGTTTTTTTTTACGAACGCCTCGACTGCTAGCAGTCTCGCTAGCTCCCACAGCGTTGCACATGATGCGCGGCACAGAGTAGAAGTATCGAACTATGTGCTATATACGTACAGACGTCGGAGGCTTTCAAAGTTCGAGGCTTTTGTTTTGACGATCCCGTGTATCATGATTTGTGAGTCGCACCACAAAGCCCCGCTCCTCCCGCCCACCTTGATAAAGCGGCAAAGAACAGCGCAGCAGCATCCTGAACACGGTGGATAGCTAGTTATAGCGCAGTGCCTTTGCTTTCTTTTCTGGTGTCTTGTCCCTCAGCTCCGACCGCCCCCATTGTGTAAGAGCTATAGGACGTCAGTATATATTTATCAGAATTGCGGTTCAGGTACCTCGGCATACTTCGGGTATCTCTCGAATCGGGGAGGAGTTGTCGAGCATGTCACGTGAAGTGCATCGACCGTCGTTCGTCCCCTATCGGCCTGAAACAATAAAAAAGTTGTAAACAGATTGACCTTTCATAACAAATCTGGCGCACGTATAACGTGACCTTCTGGCGACCTCTGGCTTTGTGTGGCGCACTTGCCGTCGTCTCGCTTCGGCACTATTTTTGTACGCTGCATGCTTTAGTTCAGTCGCTTCAGAGGGTGTTGGGGTGAGCTCATTGGTGAGGATTCGTTTGAATACGCACCATTCAGGGATACACCCAGAGGGTAAAGAACGAGGATATATTTAAATTTTTAATTGCCGTGTACCGGTGTCTGTTTCACAACCTAAATTACCCTGTATACAGCTGTCTGAGTGCACTTCCAACCTCTTTTCTTCTCGTTTCATTCAGCACCGCCTGCAATGAAGAGATGCGCAATCACTCTTACAAGTTCGTGCATTGCGTAGTCAGGGTGAAACCCGCTCTTGTGGCTGTGGTCTCGAATTCAGTGACTACGTACCTCAGGCCGCACCCTCAGAAGCGGCAACACGTTGATGGCTGTGGACTGTTGCCCTATACGTCGAGCTGCGAGGGAAAGGGAAATAGTGTCGCGAACGCGTATAAACATTAGTCGAAACCATGGAACATACTTCGCATAAAGCGTCGGTCGTATGCCGATGAGCGTGTGCTATATGAACATTGCTTCCTTTGATTACACAGAAAAACTTTATCGTTTCACTGTTTCTTAGGCTCTTTAGCGTGCCTCACTTAACAGAGTCGTGAGAATAAATTCTATTTACACATTTGCATATTGTCGGTTGGCTCAACAAACTTTAGTTGCGTGTGGCAGCTTGGGCTAGTTGGTATATATGGCATGACGATAGTTATAGCGCGAGAACAAAACGACGATACAGAGACAAGAAGGACACGAAAGACACGAACGTCTTGAATGCACACAATGAAGGACTTTATACCAGCGCACGTCCCCGCCCAAAAGCTACAAAACTCGGTCTAAATATTTTTTTCCTTCTTTTAACATTTGGTTACGTTACCTTCTTCTTGTGCCTATATTTTCCTGTCATGCCATTCTTACTGCCCTTCCACGTTCAGAGTTACAAGTCGGTGATTTGTATACGCCGGTTAAATTCTGCGCCTTTCAATAGACACTTATCGTAATTGGCAAGTGCTCTTCTCTGCGCTGCATAATTGAACAAGTCGTGCTTCAAGCTGAGATTCCTACCTAGTTGAACGTGCTGGTGCTTGTCTATTATGAGTGTCTATATCAAAAGAGACGATTAAACATTCTCCACCTCAACGCGTAAGCAAACCGCGCTTGAACAGGCTACACTCGCACTAAATGACAAGCCGCAATTAGTTGTTCAAACTTCATAGCACGAAAGCTAACTTTACAATTTTGAAAAGGGTATGTAGTGACTTCTCTCCGCGCCCATTTATAACGATACCAGTGCCCAAGATCGTGATAATCCCCTTAACGTATAACTGTCCGTACGAACATCGGACAGACAGTCGCTATAACGGACATGACACATGCGGCATGTTTATGTGGGTGATGATGATGATGATGAACAAACTTTATTTAATTAGCAGAAAGGTCCTCCTCCCCTTTCAGGCGCGAGAGGAGAAGGGAGGACCAAACCTAGACGACGGCCATGATCCCATGGGCCCTGGCGGCGTCTTCGGCCTGCGTTTTTTTTTTTATGAGGTGTTCATATATTGCCGCGACATCTTGCATGCATTCAAACAACGCGCCCATCACCGGGCGCACAGGGACATACATGCGCGCCGTCTATAGTGTTGCGCAGAGACGACGATGATGGCACGAGCACCCAGCTGGACCCGGATGATGTGTGCCACGCGCTCGGGACTTCTCTTGAAGCGGAAGAACAAGGCGGACATCTTTGGTGTTCGGCGGTAACGTTCTGCGACCATAGTCACTTTGAGTTGTGGGCACAAGTTCGCCCTTTAATAAATACGTTTTATTACACCCCCCGAGTCCTTCAACATCGCTGCGAAACGTAACCACCACCCTCTCCCCCCGAAGCCTCTGTGCGCTTTGCGAACAGGATGGAAACAGTGAGCTGTGAATTGCGGGCAGCGGTGCCTTAGCGTTTTATATTCGCTCACTAAGTACACGGACCCTGTGTCTGGATGATGACCAGAAGATCGCAAGTACCATCCCGGCTGTGGCGGTCGCATTCCGATGGAGCTATGACATTGCGCACTCCACAATGTCGATGCACGTTGAAGCACACCAGATGGACACAATTACCGCAGCCCTCCACTATGGCGTGCTCCTTAATCATGTGGGGCTTTTGGACTGTGATAATCCAGGTCGTGCGAGCACTGGCTAGAACTGGCGAATGCGCGCAGGAATGCTCGGACATTTGGGCTATAGCGTGAGCCATATCACTGCCTAAATATGGATAAATGAATACTAATGCTCGCTCCCACTGACTAAAGAGGACGTGACATCGGGTGGGACCAGCTATAGTGTTGCCTATTCTTGCGTAATGTCAGCAAAGTGTGAAAAAAATGACTGATTAAGTTGCTTCATGCTGCCTATAGTTCCTTTCAAGTTAAAAAAAATGGTTGTTAATGGCTACGACTAATGGCTAGCACTGTCGACTGGCTAACTAGCGAACAACGGTTGCCGATGTGAGCTAGTACGCGTTGTAATAAATTATGGCCAATCTCGGCTAGTCCTGGCTAACGTTCGCTGAATTACACTAATATTTGCTGTCGTGCGACCTGTGTTTATAAAAAAAATGGCTAACGATTTAGAGAACTTCGTACTCGTCTATGGGAGAGCACAGAGCCGTCCCTTGGTGCCCAGTTACAGTGATATCCTTGTTACTACTGCACCACAAAAATATGAATGGATTATTGCTAAGTTAATCTGTGGGCCAACGGCTAAAATCTAACCACAGCGGCAGCACCCACCAATAGCGCTCTAGTTTCTGCGTTCATACCTGTGTGCGATTGTCGAATAAAGAGAAAATATTGCGAATGTCTGAGGCACCACATCAACACGCCAAAACTATGTAATGTGTTTCTGCATACTGCCCCGCCGCCGTGGTCTAGTGGCTAAGTATACATGGCTGCTGACCCGCAGGTCGCGGGATCGAATCCCGGCTGCGGCGGCTGCATTTCCGATGGAGGCGGAAATGTCGTAGGCCCGTGGGCTCAGATTTGGGTGCACGTTAAAGAACCCCAGGTGGTCGATATTTTCGGAGCCCTCCACTACGGCGTCTCTCATAATCGTATGGTGGTTTTGGGACGTTAAACCCCACATATCAATCAATCAATCAATCAATCAATCAATCAATCATGTTTCTTCTTACTAGAGAAAGCATGCAGGAGTAAGTCGGGACCATAGCGTTTATCACGCTGCGTTGACTGTGCCTTGAAGCAAGCTCACTTGACACTAAGATTGAAGCGGCTGGAACTGGCTGTCCCGTGTTACGAAGGATTCCGGCACTTCACCGGATCCACTGAGAACTACGGGCTGAACGGTTGTGTATCGGACGCAGACACCACGCTCTCGCCCTCACGGCAATCAAGCACGCGCTCCAGGTTACACGTTTGGGTCGCCGAGCGCTCTGCATGGATTTATCTAGGCACGTTTCCGGAGAAACCCGGCTGGTTGGGTAACCTCCGGAAGTCCGTGACTTCCGGAGGTTACCCAGAACGCGAGCCAATTACAGAACTCCTCAGATGTTGAAATGCCGGTTACCGCCACTATACTCAATAATTCTTAGCAGCATACGTAACACGTCAACGTACTTAATTCGCATCTGGATAATGATAAAAGTGTCTGTGATTGTCTCTCCTGGATTCCGTGCCGACCGGTTGTGCCCTGGCGATCTCCGACGACAGCGCAGCTCTGGCCGACTGGGTTGATCCTATATGCCACCTCCTGACGCCGGTCCCCGACGACGACGACAGCGTAGCTCTGGCCGACTGGATCAGCCCTACGCCATCTCCTCTCGCCGACAAGAGCTCTCACCAGTGTGCTCCGTTCTCGGACTCGTGCAACCGTGTCCATCTTTCCTTCTTCTCCTTACTTCCGTCGTTCGCTGTCCCTGCGCCTCGCTCTCTCCTTCCTCTCTTTCTATCTCTCTACCTTTTAATCCTATCCTTTTAGTCCCTCCTCTACCCCATCTCTTGTGAGCTACTGTTGAGGTGTCTTCCCCCTGAGAGACAGTTACGGGGCTCACTTTTCTCTTATTTTCATTTATAATCACCCCCCCCTCCCCTCACTATTTTTCGTACATTATTTTGTTTTTTTTTATCGTTTGCATTTTTCAGTTTTATTGGCTCATTTATGTTGCCCGAGTGAAGAGAACTGCCATGTGCGCTTTATTAACTTATTTATGCTTTTTCTCAGTTTTATACGCTCATTTATGTTGTTTCAGTGAGGAGCACTGCCGTGTGGGTTTTATTAGCTCATTTATGCTTTTTTGTACATTTTCAGTTTTATTAACTCATTTATGTCGGTCCAGCGGAGAGAACTGCCTTGTGCCCATTTCTTGTCTTTCTATATATTCTGTATTCAATGTTCGCCAAGCCCAGGGTACGGACCCGGTCAAGCCTGATCTATGGCTTTTTTGTCTGTACCCACCAAGCACCATTGACTGTCTTTGAAGCTCAAAATAAACCATGATTGATTGATAGTCCAGTGCAGCCAACTACGGCGTGCCTCACCAATTATGTCGTGGTATTGGCGCTCCATGCCCCAATTTGTGTCGTCGCATGTCATCACACAGGACTCGCGTCATGAATGCAATATTTATTAAGGAGTTGTGCCCGAAGAGGCTGGTAGTGAATAGGCCAAGTGAACGTGTTCCATTTTTATTCCTCCGATCCGTCGTGCCCAAGGGTGGTCATTGCCTCGGCTGTATAAACTTTTAACGAGGTGGGGCATGGCTGTTAGCTCACTGCTGCACTTCCTCTGGATCTTTTTCAGTGGCGGATCGTAAGACCGCCATTGCCGTGTTCATTTCAGACGACATGCACATCTGGAAATGTAAAAAAATAAATAATTAAAAAACAAATTAACGAGTTCTTATTGTGCAAGCGGTCGGATGGCAAAGCTATGACCACTTTCGTTGAATCCCTTGAGGTTTCTTCTTTAATTTGATCAAGTTACATCTGGGTCATTTTTTAAAGTTTCCTTATTCAAAAGAACCCCGCAAATCTTTTGGAGCATGGTCAGAAAATGCTACCGATCGGTAAATGGCAGCGTGCCGATAGGTAGTTTTATGGTCATATAAGCAGGATGCCTTCGGCCATGGGATTATCATTGTTCCCTTACGGCTTAGGAAGTAAATTCATTATTATGGAGAATATTAATTCGCTCATCATTCATTCGGCAACTTACCACAATTGCACCTCCTAAAATAGTATGGTAACCATCCGCAACATATTTATTTTTTTAATGCGAAACATCCTTTTGCCTACTACAAGCACTTTATCTATCTATCTATCTATCTATCTATCTATCTATCTATCTATCTATCTATCTATCTATCTATCTATCTATCTATCTATCTATCTATCTATCTATCTATCTATCTATCTATCTATCTATCTATCTATCTATCTATCTATCTATCTATCTATCTATCTATCTATCTGTCTGTCTGTCTGTCTGTCTGTCTGTCTGTCTGTCTGTCTGTCTGTCTGTCTGTCTGTCTGTCTGTCTGTCTGTCTGTCTGTCTATCTGTCTATCTATCTATCTATCTATCTATCTATCTGTCTATCTATCTGTCTATCTATCTGTCTATCTATCTATCTGTCTATCTATCTATCTATCTATCTATCTATCTATCTATCTATCTATCTATCTATCTGTCTATCTGTCTATCTGTCTGTCTGTCTGTCTGTCTGTCTGTCTGTCTGTCTGTCTGTCTGTCTGTCTGTCCATCCGCTCATCTATCTATCTATCTATCTATCTATCTATCTATCTATCTATCTATCTATCTATCTATCTATCTATCTATCTATCTATCTATCTATCTATCTATCTATCTATCTATCTATCTATCTGTCTGTCTGTCTGTCTGTCCATCCGCTCATCTATCTATCTATCTATCTATCTATCTATCTATCTATCTATCTATCTATCTATCTATCTATCTATCTATCTATCTATCTATCTATCTATCTATCTATCTGTCTGTCTGTCTGTCTGTCATCACGTCGCGTACGTCGCCAAACACTTTTCGCCAGACAGTGGCACATACTCGCGGGAGGGTATGTGCCAGTGGTAGTCGGCTATGTGCCACTGGTAGTCGGGTATGTGCCACTGGTTGTCGGGTATGTGCCACAGGTTATTGACACTTAGTGTCTAACCGGAATGACGAGAGTACACATGGGTAATTTTAACGCGCGAGCGTTAGGAAAAGCCTGAGATCGGCAGCGATGGACCGACGGTTGCAAAAAATAAATGTTAAGGTGCCAGCAGGAATCGGACCCCAGCATTCTGCGTGGAAATCAAGTATTCACCCACAGAGCCACGCCAGGTTTCCGAACTATTCAAATTGACTCTAACGGTCGTGAAACGTCAGTTGTGGGTACAGTGCGGGTTATCCAATTTTATAAACATTACAAATGTACTCCTATGATACAGCCGTCCCTTCGGCTTAAAGTTAATTGTTGTTAGGTACCATCCGCAGAAGTGCATCTGTGTAGCAGTGTCCAGGGCCATCATTCTCGTGAGCACCGGCGCCTCATATCAGCTGATCGCTTCTGGTGTGCTTCTGGTATACCTGTTGGCAGCATTGCGCAAGTGCAAACAACTCGTTATATAAACATCCGTGACTGTTCAACGTATGTCTGTGCGTGCAACATCTGCACATATATTTAGCGTCATTTTATAACGTGTCACTCCATGAAAAAATTACAACATGGTCACCCTCCTCCCGCATGCTTCGCATAACGTTGATTCACAGTGTACGTAGGATCTGCCGATTTTTTTTTTCTATTAAGCACGCTTAAAAACCACGAAGGAGTGAGACAGGCATCCGAGACAATCGGAGCGCGAGGCCTACGACTATAGGGGTGTGCAGGGTTCTCCGTCAGGGGGGAGGGGCGAAGTTTCATAGCGGCGCTTCCGCGACCTCTTTTGGTCGACGACAAAAGACGACATGCCCCAGAGTATTTACTTAGGAGATGTAAACGAAGCCGTCACATCCCTCTAACAGTGGCCTGCCTTTCGTACCCAGCTTTCAGGAAGTAATGATTGAATGTTCCTGGGATGTAACACTAGGGGCTTCGGCCACGTTATCGCTAAATATCTGCGTAGCATAAACCTACTCTTTAGGTTAACAGGGAACATGTTGGACCGAATAAAAGTATGCGGTACACTTTGCCTTTCTCCCATAGGGGATCAGGGGGGGGGGGGGTTGCCTCCCCCCTACCCACTTTCACTGCCATGCATATGCCAATGCACAGGACAACACCCAGAGCGGATCTTCAGGAGACATTGTAAGGCACAGTGATCCGCCTAAATAATGTTCTTGCTTAGCACTTACCACTAAATCGTCGAGGTGCTCCAGAATGGTGTACTTGTGTTCGGGCGCCTGGAAAGAAATAAAAAGTGCCGCCATATCCACGAAGTGAATGATGATGAGCGGGCGAAGCTCCGTAGGTAAACCTGGCAAACCATGAATCCTCCGTACGTTTTGCCCACTCGATTTTATTACAACGCTCCCCCAAGCCTACGTCGCCGCACTAAATCGAACGATTGCCTTCCACCAATGACACGCGCCGTATGTGACATCACCCCTGTTTTATAACATCTCGCATCATTCATCATCAACTACAAGTACCGCCGTCTAGTTTATAACATCTTGCATCTTTTCATCGTCATCAACAAGTACCGCCACCTAGTGAACACTGCAAGAACTAAACGAAAGGTGGCTACATGCAGGGGACGCACAGCCCACGCCTTAAGGAGCTTCGCCCCTAAAAATAAAGTGATACGAAAATTAAACAATTTGGGGTCGGTTGCAAAGCCGATAGGTATAGGCCTGAGCTAGGCGGGATCGCCTGCCGCTTGGAGCTCTAGAAAGAGGCACGAAATGAGCAATAAACATGAAAGTTATCAAAAGTAACTAAGAAAGAGTAAGTCAGAGTCCTTTTCTTTGTTAGACACAAATAAAGAGAACTAACAGACAATGATGCCGAGAGGATGCTATTAGAAATGTTTGTAATCCAATTGTGAAGAAAGAAAAATGGACGAAAAGATAGCTTGCCACCGACAGTATACGAACCTGCGACCTTCGAATAACACGTTGGACATTTTTACCACTGAGCTATGGTAGCGGTCATCCGCTCGTCAACTTAATAGGGTATATGTGTGCTTTAAACGTGGGGCCGTCAGTCAGTGCCGCTAGTTGCCATTGCGGCGGGTGTTGAACACTCTTCTTGCCCGTTGGAGTCACGTAGCACGTGATCTCTTTACAAACTGGCAGCTCGCAGTGATCTTTTCGTACACTTTTCTTTCTTCAAATTTACATTAGAATTACATTTAATAACATCCCCTGTACTTTTATAGACATCATTGTCTGTTACTTATCGTTGTTATTGTCAATCAAAAGGAATTTCTCACTCATGATGTAAAAAAAAAAAAAAAACAGGAGCCCTTTCCATACCGAGAAAATGGTGGGAAGCGAATTTTGGAGTTGGCTAAGGTCATTCGGTTCTCCGGCACCTGGCCCCGCCGCGGTGGTCTAGTGGCTAAGGTACTCGGCTGCTGACCCAAAGGTCGCGGGATCAAATCCCAGCTGCGTTGACTGAATTTCTGATGGAGGCGGAAATGTTTTAGGCCCGTGTGCTCAGATTTGGGTGCACGTTAAAGAACCCCGGGTGGTCGGAACTTCCGGAGCCCTCCACTACGGCGTCTCTCATAATCATATGGTGGTATTGGGACGTTAAACCCCACATATCAATCAATCAATCAATCAATCTACCGCACCTGCATGATGGCAACCAGAAACTCCGCTATATGTATACTGCGCTGTCAGGATGTGGAAATGCGCCACAAACTTCTCTCGAACACACGCACACAAAGACAGAGGCGCAACGCTCTTTCTCTCTCAAACACACGAGTACGCATTGACATGAGCATGAGCAATGACACTTACCACAGCTTGGAACATGGCGATCCTAACGCATTCCGCCATTATCATCATCTGGTAAGTGAACGAAAAAAGAGAGAGTATTAGGGCAGACTGTAAGAACAGCGCAGCTGAACAGCCTTCCTTAGCATACCAGTCAAGTCTAGCCAAAACCACTGCGCATAAGGTTTAGCATAGGCAAGCCATGTTGAGGCGCTCTCTCTCTCTGTGTACTTTCTTTCTCTCTCTTTCTGCCTATCTTTCTCTTGCTCTCTGACCAATTGGAACTCGATCATATGGTGATTATGAAGGGTTGGGCTGCTCTAGCGTGCCTGGATAGCCGATCACCTTCGCCATTTCGGACTTCAAACGGTTCGCCGTTTGGAATCCCACCTCGCCAAGAAAGTTTATTTGGTTTTATTTCTTTCTTGTCCTTCTCTCCACTTTCCCCCTCTCCTTCCTTCCTCCAACGCGCTGTTAGGTGTGACGCATGTGGACGTTATTACTCGGCTCGATCTTCTGCGAGCACTAGGTGGCCTAAGCACAGACCTTAAATACAGATTCGCCAGTAAAATAGGTCAGGTGGAAGCGATGTTGTGGAGAGAAAAAAGAAGGCGTTATTTCTGTAGTCCTGGTTGGGGCACGGCTCAACACCAAATAGGTCACCTCAAAAAGTAAAAAGTTCCAAAATCGTGGCGAAAACGAGTGGTATACCATGAATGAATGGCGCCCCCTTAAAAACTTCGGGGTGGCGCCAAGAATCACCGCAAAGCACACAACTATCTCCCCTGTTTTACGCTGGTCTAACAAGCCAGGAGGTAATCAAGTAGAATAGACTGGAGTAGGATGATACTCCACGCTCACCCGATTATCAGGGGAGGGAGGGGGGCATCCGGTAGAGAAGATTAACAGTCATCTCCCACATAGGTTGGTGGTAAAACAATCGTTACAACTAAGCTGTAGTCGGCCCCGCCGCTGTATTCTAGTGGCTAAGGTACCCGGCTGCTGACCCGCTAGTCGCGGGATCGAATCCCGGCTGCGGCGGCTGCATTTTTGATGGAGGCGGAAATGTTGTAAGGCCAGTGTGCTTAGGTTTGGGTGCACGTTAAAGAACCCCAGGTGGTCGAAATTTCCGGAGCCCTCCACTACGGCGTCTCTCATAATCATATGGTGGTTTTGGGACGTTAAACCCCACACATCAATCAATTGAGCTGTTGTCGGTAGAACTACAATGTGAGTCTGTGCATGCAAATAGTTGAGTTAACATTATATGTGAAGGATCATAACAATCAGTCATGTAAGCAACGATGGAATAAGTTCTGCAATACTATATATATTCTTTTCTATGCATGCTAGATCCAGATCTATGTCAAGGTAGCTCAAAGGCGTAATCTGCAAGAACATGTGCATGGGCTCAAAGGGAAGGAAGGCAAACTTTTTGTGGCTAGGCAAGATCTGCACGTTCTCGTTCGCAGGAAATGGTCTAGCAGGGGTGTTATGAAAACAAAAAAGACGAACAAGCCCTTGGGTCAGGATTCCTATGCAAGTCCCGATCAAGCCAAATCACGCCACGTGAGGGCATAGCAAGCCTTTTCAGACCAGGTCATGCGAAGTCAGGTTATGCAAGGCCAGTTTTTCACTACGCGAGTCAAGCCAAATCATGCCAAGTCAGGAAATAACAAGCCAGTTAGGGCGAGGTCATGCAAGGTCAGTTCATGCGAGGTCATGCCAGGTCAGGTCAAGCCAAATCGTGTTATGTCGGTTTATGCTAAGCCAGTTCGCGTGAGGCCGTACAGTATCAGCTATAGGTCACGCCAACGGAAGGCAGATCATGTGGAGTCAGCTCGAAGTCATGCTTCCAGATCATACAAAACCAAGTCAATGCTTACCGCAACTCCACTGTGGCATCCACGAAGCATCGTTCGGACTGGTATGTTTTTGTGGGTGCAGTCTTCCACTTTATTGAGCAATTCTTCAGATTGGAGCTGCCATTCGCAAAGAAGGAGTAATAAGAATAGACGTACGTGCGGAAACTAGGGGTGAGAATATTTATTTATTTATTTATTTATTTATTTATTTATTATTTTATTTATTTATTTATTTATTTAAGCTCAGAGTCAAATGACATTGCTGTGGGGAGCACGTTGTTGTTACAGAAACATATATGAACAAGAATTTAGTGGATCTTACTGGTCAAGGAACCAAATCTTGAAGGCTAATGCGTCACAGCATATATGGCTGTCATTATTGTTGAAAATGTCCCCAGGATGTCTGTTCTCCTCTCTTGATGTTCGAGTGAAAAAAAAAAAAAGTCAGGCCTGCGCGGAAGGCGCAACAGAGTCACAGCGAAAGCCAGAAGAGCGGCCTTTAAGAGGCTTTTCTAACGACTCTTGTTCTCATTGCGTAACTACTGGAAGCACACTTGCTTGATACCCACTGCGGCATTATTATTAAAAGTTTTTTTTTTTTAGAATGCTGGCATCCGATATGCTATTTTTCGTCATTCTTCTAAGAGGTGTGGTATCCGTTAAACACTTGCATGTAATTGTGTGCCAATGTGTCATGAAGTGGCTGAAGACGATGAAAAATTATGCCTGAAGTGAGTGAGTATGCGCCACAGTTAATAGGTGAACAAGAACAAGCTTTTGTAATGGGTTGGAGCATTGGACGACCCACCCGTTACGCTATTCGCATTGTGTGACGACTGGTTGTGAGTAAGGTGATTTTTTATTTGAAAATATGACAACATAACATACATTCATCAAGAAAATTCCCGGAACAGTTGGTGAGGGGTGGATGAAGGCTCCTCATCTACTTAATTCGCACCTCTGGTCAATATATATTGAAAAAGTTGTGTGAAGGACACTGGTTTGGACTACGTGGGAATAATTGGGATAGTATACGGCTGAAGAGCATATAAATTGGACTACAAGTCGGTAAAGGAAAGCGAAACTCACTGAGCCTCACTCAAAAAATATATCTAGCGCTTGGAACTCACTCGGACACAGACTCACGATTTTTTTTTTTCAACTGGACTGACGCGGACTCACACTCACCAAAATGTTCCTGATCCGGACTTTCTCAGATGCTGACTCATCGCTCGATCTGTGTCTGAGTGAGTCTATTCATGAGTGAGTTCGACAACTTGTGGTCAGCGCTATGGCACAGTTTGACGCATACAAACAACCATCACAAAAAGCTACGTAGAAAAATTCTTGTAACGCCACTCGCAAATGTGAAAGCCCCCCGTGACGATGGTGCTCATGATATGCTCACCTGTTTACGAACGCGCGCCGGCAGTTCCTGACTGCTTTTCTCCGAGCACTTTTTCGCTGCGTTCAATGCTGCATAGAAAACGCATGAGCGAAAAGATTATACGCAAGCTGTAAAGTAGGGTAGATACTGTAAAGTATAGGGTAGCACGCACCAACATACTCGTATTGGATAGGCACTTATCTAAGACTCATTACGTCAGATGCTTCAAAACTCTGAATATTACTTCAATAATGATGCGGATGGGTCGAAGTTTTACTGTAGTGATATTATTAATACGCCAACATTTTTTTACATGCTCTAAGCATGAAGGGATGGGAAGTGGGTAAAAAATCACAGGATTTTCACGAAGTGAATGATGGAGAGTGGACGAAGCTCTGGGCGATCTATGATCTCGGTGCATTAATTAATTAAATAATTGATTGATTGATTCATTCATTCATTCTTTGATTCATTGATTGATTCATTCATATTTTCTTTCATTCATAGATTGATTCATTCATTCATTCTTTGATTCATTGATTGATTCATTGATATTTTTTTATTCTTTCTTAATGAAGTGCACTCCATGACCATAAAAGAGAGAGAGAGAGCTGGGAAAGAGTGCGCTTTAAAGCTCTTGGGGCGCCGCAGCGAAATAAACAAGGCTCGACCCCAGTTCGCTTCGCCCCTTAAAAAAGAGAACGCTAGGAGGACGACTGAAAGACGCTGAACAGAGTGGCCAAGAATATTACAGCGTTCTGTAAAATTTTTCAATCATCATCATCATCATCATCATCATCATCATCATCATCACCGTCATCTTTTATTAACTCTTAAAGGCCCTTGTATGGGTATTGCGTAAAGGGAGGAAACTTACGTAACAGGAAATGAATTAACACTCAAACAGCTCTGCAAAGGGCACCAGAACACGATTGAACTTGGAGGGCCACTTCCATTCAAGTTAAGACGTTGTCGTCCTATACCTAACAATCTTGCTGAACGCACCGCCAGAATGGAAAAAAAAAAAGGACGCTTGGCACTCCAGCTAGGGTTCCTTTTCCGTTGTGTTGTAAGGCGAACGCAATTTGTTCTCTGTGCAATTGGTACGTCTACTGTAGGCTTCTCGTGGAGCGCTTATCAAATTGTAACCGTTTCTTCAATATACTAACCTGGGTCACATTGTTCCGATACACTTCCGACGTGTTCGAACTGGGCGGTCGCTCCGATCGCAAAGATAATTGCCACACATGCGAGCCTTTCAATCATGACTTCTGCAACGCTGCAAAAAAAAAAAACGAAAATAATGCTATAAATGGGGTCTTTCACTTTATTGGCATGGCTACGCACTGTATGGCTGACAAGATTACAGTGAGAACTTTTACTCATGAGCAGTTTCATCGAATACTGGAATTCATTACCTGGCTCTCTTCGGTCATGCCAATCGCAGAGTTTTTTATTTGTTTATTTATTTATTTATTTATTTATTTATTTATTTATTTATTTATATTTTCACCAAAACAGATACAATGGCGAAAAATGGGGAGACGGCAAAAGAGCTGCAGTTATTGCAGCTTGACTAAGCACCGTCCACCCTACGTCAGCAATGACAGGGTGAAAACGAAATACAATAAAATGAAAAAAAAACTTGTAGCTGAAGTTCATAGCAGATATGTGTGAAAGACGCTGATCTGTTGGTATTTGTTTGGTCCTCTTTTTTTTTTTTCATGTTCTGGTATATTTTGCCTTAATGCTAGCACGACGTTATTATGATACCTGTTTGCGTTGTTCTCATTGTTTTTAGTTATATTTTCGTGTATCTTTGTATACCCACTCCTGCCATAACGCAATTAGCGCTGCAGTATGTGTAAATAAATAAATAAATAAATAAATAAATAAATAAATAAATAAATAAATAAATAAATAAATGAGAGTCGAGCATTGGGGTCCGCAGGGTTCCTTTCCCGGGACGAGGGGGGGGGGAATCAATCAGTTTATTATCATGTCATAAAAGCATGTTATCATGTCGGAAAAAGAAGGCTTGTGGCAGCACCCCCTCCACATTTTATCAATTCATAAGGCTGATTTGCGTATCCCCCCCTCCACCAGTCGTATGCGTGGGGTATACTAATCTGGATTTGCTTGATTCCGACTAAGCCGAACGAAGACAAATAAAAAAAAAACTAATCGTTATTTATATTGGGCTCCGCTCGATGGTCCTGTTCCAAACTAATCCCCGTATTCTAGAACCTCCCTTCACTCAACGCTTCGCCTTCACTTGAGAAAGCCGATACTAGCGTCATCTTTGAGCATGGAAAGTCACTGCATATCAGCGATAGTCTGCTGCGATTCTTTAGTAGCGCAGCGTCATTTACAGCCGAGTGGTGCCGCAGTTCTCAGCTCTGTCAAGTGAAGGGTGAGAGTCAAGGGGAGGAGCGTTTGTGAGTGCGGGGGAAAGCCATGGTTGGTCATGTCGTGACGTATTAAGCTGATCCCAGCCGTGCGCCAACTGAGTCTATAGGTTAGCAACCAGCATCACTGTCAGTCCAGCCTTGCACCACCAGTGCAAGTCGCCTAAACATTTTATTCAATTTCGCATGTGTATCATGCACGGACGAATAGAAACACACCCACAAGCATACATAACCTTAGTTGAGCTCACTCCACCACCACAAAAGTTTTTGGCTATACTCCTGTTTCGCTAACACTGGGCGTCACGTCACCAGCGTAGATGACGTCATGTATACTGAGGGATCTATATTTAAATGAGGTGTGATTACTCGCTAATTAAAATCTTAACCTTTGTTTCTGTATAGCCCTTTGATATGGCTATTGATGTATCGAAATTTAGGAGTAGCTGTGACCTTTAGGGTAAGGCTAGCTCACTGCACTGATGGACAAGCAGAGTTTGTGAAAGGCAGTACAGGCCAATTATTTGGCTATATTTTTTTGTAATTTAGCGAACATAAATTTAACAGCAAGACGTACATCGAATAGAACTTTGAGATGTTTGCATAACTCACGAAAGATCATGTCAGTTTGCTTCGCTTGCATCTATCTGATTTGGCTGACCAAGATGAATTAATACATTTAACTGAAGTGCGTAAAGAAACTCGAATAATATATTTATACTGAATAGGTTTCGCAAGTGCCTTCGAGCGATTGATTCTCTGCAGATCAGACGGGCTTATCGGTAGCCGCTTCATACGACGCGTGCCATTGTTTGCTCTAATAATCATCCCTACTAATAAAAAAATTATCCCTAATAATAAAAAGTCACCCCTAATAATCTAAAATCATCCCCAATAATCAAAAAAGAGAAACCGTTATGCCTTTTTTTGTTGTTTAAAAGCTTCACTCGATTGCAACCATTGATTACAGCCCAACAATGAGTGCAACTTGTGTTTAGAACATGTTGTCACGTAGTCGTCACGTGGACGAAAACAGGCTCGATGTTCAGATGAAACTGTTTATTCGGCCGGACCTGCTGCCAGGAAACTGAAGGTCAGGTTACAGCGACACACGGGGCACTGATAGCGGCGAACAGATCGTCGGCCGGCGATCAATTGACAAGCGGTGATGCGCGTCGGCATTTATACACGTGCCGTCGAATAATCTAGCGCTATCCCTACGGCATTTATACACGTACCGTCGAATTATCGCTAGCTGCCACGTAGGGTTACAGACTAATCTGTAATGTTCTCGAAGTGGGCGTAATCTTAGTGAAATGATCTACTACAGTCCCGAAGCTTCCCGAACAGTGAATGCGTGGTTTGCGCGAAAGAATTGCGTACAGTGTAACGGGGTGTTAAAGGCCCACTCACAACCCCGCGTTTAAAGGCGAAGGGGTGATTTTCTCCTCTCCTTCATACACAATATGCATCCTCCTCAACCCTCAGTTCTTGAATGCGCGTGAACAATACCAGCATTAAGCGCCAGAACTTATCAGGATTTCACGCTTCTCGACTGCGTGCTGTTATCGCCGCTTGCGCAGTTGTAAACACACACAAAACATGATGTTTGATCGGTTGATTGTGCACGATATTCATACGAGACAAAGAATAATGGATGGGCATGGCAGAGCAGTGGGGGAGATAGATCAGACGCGATATTTCGCGTATATCAACGAATCGAGAGCATGTACGCTGTAGACGTCACAGGAACTACTGTCTACGTCACAGTAGTGCGCCAAGATGGACGAGAAATACCGGGAAAGAATATCGCACTGTTTCTTTATATTTTGGGAGCCTGGGGAGTGGCTCTTTGACCGAACTTGTGGAAGGAACGTGGCAATATCTTCGATGACGGAGCGTACGATTCACTCTACTATGGGAGAGCTTCGAGCTGCACCAGTATGAAAATGACGAGACACAGCATTGCAACCTGGTATTTCGAACATGTTCAACGATTCAGAGTACGATGTACTCTACTCATCATCATCGGCAACAGCCTGACTACGCCCACTGCAGGTCAAAGGCCTCTCCCATGATACGTACTCTACCATGAGGGAACAAGTAGCCTGTCCCCAGGCACAATCGAAGCGTGGCGTACGGAATCGGTGGTTAACGATTTTGAGTACTTGGTACTCTACTATGGGCGAGCATGGCGCCGTCCCAACAGTGCAAAATGTGTTCAGAAAAAGTGGTTTACGATTTAGAGTACTTCGTACTCTACTATGGGAGAGCTGAAAGCCGTCCCGTAGACCTCCTGTACCAGATGAACTGGCAGCGAATTCTGAAACAATCGAAAACCAGCGTTTCCGACATGTGGACAAGCACTTCTGAAACGTTTTAGATGCGCCATTTCACCAGACAGACCCAAGTTTGTGTCTTTGGTTTTGGGTCAAAAACTTGACACTTACAGTGAAGTTTGCCAAAAAGCTTGACATTTCCGTTCAGCCATTAGCGATCTCTTAGGTCGGAACGACTAACCTTTATCTCACAATATGCTCAATGCTTGCATTAACGGAATCAATGTACTTACGGTTTCAGAGAATTTATCTCGGTTAAGTGTGGGCGCACAGCGGTTCTGTGGGCGGAGCCTATGCATATTTTTTCTTGAGTTGTTACCGATTATAACACAGGGTGAAATATGTTGGGCGGCTTCATCTACGGATTCTTTTCTCCAAAGCAAGAATATTTTCGTGCCACACTCTCTCTTTTATGGCGAATTTTCGCAGTCTTCCGCACTGTTAAATGTAACACTAGAATAATGCTCAGATAGCGTACCTTTCGAAGTGACAAATATAAAGGCGTAGGTGAGCTTGGGAAGAAAACAGATTGCGAAGTCGTTTCGTCCCGGCTTGAAGAGTCGAACATCACGTGGTAATTTTTTTCTTTGTAAGTCCCGCTCTCTTTGGTATATCGCACTTGTGATAGTTATTTTTTTTTTCAAAATTCCATGCTATGAGGGGAAATAAATGAGAAATGTACGCGAGCCGCGCATGTTTCGAAGAATACTTCTAAGAAAACAGCTGGACCCCTGTCTTAATCTTTTTTTATTGGTTTCCCTCTCTGTGTAGACAATAAACAACCCCGAAAATGCCGTATTTTTCGTACTATCAGCCACAGTTATAAGTCAAAAACATTGCCGGAGGGTTACGTTGTTCGTGGCTTTGCCTGGTGTTGCTAAAGCACCATTGTTGAAGTTGAGCGTTACGTATAGTAACCCTTGTAGCAGTTATTACTTAAAGATGAACTCAAAGTAGTGAGGGCAAAGTATTGCGCAGTTGAGCTCAACTATTGCGCAACGTACTGAAGAGTGCAAGAAAAAAAAAGTGCACGAAGAAGCAAAATAACTTATCTCACGATGGAGCTTAAGCATACTTGCTTAAGCCATAACAAAAAGATGTCAGCGCCGTGCACAGCGTTGAGTTTTCACCCCACAAACAATTCACGTAAATCCTGTGTGTAGAGCAAAAAGTGTTGAGAACGAATGTTCGAACAATTAAGGTACGACGTGCTTCACTCTGGGAAAACAATATAGTTGTTTCAAGCAGTAGAACTCATTTTGTGACGCCAAGAAGTTATCTGATATCGCTGCTCAGCCAATCGTTATGTTCTTGGTATAGGAACGACAAAGCTTAAACGTTTAATATGCATATCGTTTGAAACACATTAGCGGAGAGAAGGTACTTATGGTTCGAGCGCAAACCAACCAGCTATACGGCTATCTTTCACGGGTAATGGGAAAACCTGCAGCGTTTGTGTAACTAGAGCTTAATTTGTATGTTGTAACCGAGTATAACAACCACAGCACAAAGTGACTGGTGGCTTACGTAACGACTGGTTTCTTCGTGATTTGCCAAGCGTGAGAATAGAAAGAATCTGTTGGGGCTCTTCGTGCAAAAGGGGGTGAGGTATACCTTGTGACGCAGAGAATGTGGTATGCAGATCTAGCACAGATGTTTTAAAATCTGCTTGAAACGGCTCTCCGCTTCTAGCGTATAATGCTAGTATACCTAAACGCACGAGCATAGCCAAGTCACCGAAAACGTCGCTGAGCATATGCGCGGCTGTGGCGACTAGCAGTACACGTCGTTTCTGACCCCTTTGTGACAAACGCTCCTCGACTCGACTTTCACCATTCACTTGACAGAGTTGAGCACTGTGCCACACCTCGGCTCAAAATGACCCTGCGCTACTCAAGAATCGCAGCAGATGATCGCTGATATGCAGTGACTTGCCATGCCTAGAGACGGCGCTGCCATCGGCTTTCTCAAGTGAAGGTGAACCGTTGAGTGAAGGGGCGTTCTAGAATACGGGGGTGAGACGAATTGTAAATAGACAAACCACGTCGCTCAAAAATCTTAGCCACCGGGAAAGTGCGTCCAGGGTTTCGAGAGCGCACTGAAAAGTTATTCAAAACGCGCTGACGAGCATGGGATGATTACGTCATGCGAAGGCAGCGCCACTTCAATGCGCACTTCAAACGCAGGCCATTACGTACATTTTTGTGGAATAATATCTTTTACACTAAAGAAGCAAACACCATTTCAACACTATTGCGAAAATTGTTGACCGCGTACATTAGTTTACGATTACGCAACAGGGTAGCTCGGACAACTTAGGTTTCTGCCATCATGTGGATGGATGGATGGATGGATGGATGGATGGATGGATGGATGGATGGATGGATGGATGGATGGATGGATGGATGGATGGATGGATGGATGGATGGATGGATGGACGGATGGATGGATGGATGGATGGATGGATGGATGGATGGATGGATGGATGGATGGATGGATGGATGGATGGATGGATGGATGGATGGATGGATGGATGGATATGGCTGTACCCTTTTGATCAGGCGGTGGCTAGCGCCACCAAGCCGTAATACTTTATGAACCAAAAACTAGATTTATTTTTTTCTTTAAAAAGTGAGTTTGAGGATTCGTACTTTGCATTGAAGGGTTTAATTTTCACTCGTGCCTAGACTTTAGCCACCCATCAGATAACCTTCTTCTAGTTAAGTCGACCCGCTTAAAGTCTATTTTGCCCTCGCGGTCCCTAAACCCCAGTGCTTTGAAAAACTCAGCGCCATCATCCTGAACTATAGGGTGAAGCCCTTTACAGAACATTATCAAGTGTTCGGCAGTTTCTTCTTCCAGGTGGCGCCGCAGGTTATTGTGGCGCCACCTGGTGAAATGAAGAAATGTTCGATCATCAGGTGAAATTTGAATGAAGAATTGTAAAAAGAACTCCACTTCTCACGAGAAAATTAGGGTTGGTTCAGGGGCGATCTTTCCATCCGTGCAGTCATCTCATTTCATGTCCTATGCAGTTGCCGGTCCGTTTCTAAGTGCGATTTTAGGGGCGAAGCTCTATAGGCCCTCATGACGCCCAACCGTTGTCGTCGAGGCTCACTGTCGTCCCTAGTCGAAATGCAGCTGCGAATCATCTGTGCGCAGTGCCGTCTACAGAGCGTACTTGAAGCTTGCATGTGGTTTAAAACATTTTTGTAAACACTCTGTGTTGTTATCGTTTTGTGAATGGAGCTTTGCTGCATCATCAGCATTCGATTCGTCGAACTGAAGCACTTTTTTTAATTATCACGTTTCCCACAAAATAGCTTGGCGAAAGCAACGTCGCGAGACTAGTATGATGCAGGACATCTTGTGGAGCAGTCAGTCAATCAGTCAGTCAGCCAGTCAACGAACTTTATTCACAAATAGTCCTGAGGAGCAAACGCCCTTCAAGAAGGCGGGTTGGCTGCGGGCCGCACCCACGTTGGGACAGGAAGTGCATGCCTCTCCCCCAAACTCCGGGCTCTCTGGACAGCCCGGGTTCGGACCTCTCGGTCCGAGCTGGTGATTGCAATCTTCCAGGCGTCCTCTGTGGTGAGAGGCTCGCCATCGCTCAGCGCCGTGCATTGCCAGAGCATGTGGGATAACGTGCATTGTCTCTCATCGCAAATGATGGCAGTGAGGCTTTATGCTGTCAATAAACTCACTGTAAACTAAGTGCGCGAAGATGTCGATCGGGCTGAAGGATAAAAAAAACTCCCAAGCATTTCCCCGAGGGTGAACATGGTTAAGTGCGAATCCCGGCTGTGGCGGCTGCATTTCCGATGGAGGCGGAAATGTTGTAGGCCCGTGTACTCAGATTTCGGTGCACGTTAAAGAACCCCAGGTGGTCAAAATTTCCGGAGCCCTCCACTACGGCGTCTCTCATAATCAAATGGTGGTTTTGGGACGTTCAACCCCACATATCAATGGTTAAGTGCGAACACACGGGGTGATGCTATGGGGGGTATTTATTAATTCGCACTATTATATTTATTAATCACACTATGGTGCCTTTATGGTGTAATGGTTCCTGGGAATCGCAATTTGATCACACGGGGGAGTTTACGTTAACTCACTGGCGAATGCCAACGGATTTTAACTTTACTCCCCCTCACGACCCGCTCTCGACGGGAGACTGAGAGAGAAGGCGGGCGCGCGAGAGAGAGGGGTGCGCGCGCAGCTGCAGCGAGCGAGGAGAGCGGAGGAGCGAGCGAAGGGGGAGGGGGACTATCAGCGTTGCGTCCGTGGCTAATTCGGTAGAGCGTCGCGCTGCGGCCCGCCAAGTCCTCTTTCTTTTAAAGATAGAGAGAAGACTGCGGACGCCGCCGACGGCGGTGGATGGTTTGGGGTCGCTTATAAAGTGTATTCACACTTAAAAACTCTCCGAGTTGGTCGCCAGCTAGAGGGAAGACATCGCCGGGGTTCGTTACGCGCTTTGGGCGAGCTGAGTATAAGTTTTCACGTGTTCCCGACAATCTTAAGGCCTGTCCACACGCACGCACGCGTCGCAGTGCGCCGACGTGGGCCTTTCTGACGCGTCCCCTCATCCCCTCTCCCTATGGAGAGAGTGGGCACGCAGCTTGCGTAGCCACGTGCCCTCTCTCTCCATTGAGAAAGGGCAGGGCGCCACGTCAAAACGCCCCGCGCTGACGTGCTGCTACGGGTGCGTTTGGACAGGCCTTCAGCTTTCTGCTGTCGATGCCAAGGGGGGTCAAGTAGCGCTGACGTAGCTCAGACGCTTTCCGTTTCTCGAGAAAGGTGGCCCAGATGGTCTAGTTTAGTGCTTTTGAGTTGTCAGCCTCGATTGGGAGCTGTTGTGCTTGACATCGCCAAAATCCGCCGCAGTGTAGAATTTCGTAAGTGCAGAATCGCCAGCCAATCGCAAGAGACCGTTGGTCAATCAGAGTTCTCCAATGACGTGATTGGACAACATGGCGGATATTGACGGTGTCCATAAAAGCACCCACTGTGTATCAGATGCTGTCCCGAGTAGGAAAGTAAGGTCAGGGAGCTAGAGGAAGATCTTTATTGAAACGCCCAATAGCTCGATACTTTGACAATGAAAGTAGGGTCCATGTTCGGAGGCCACAAGTGCGTAACTCGTCTTGTGTCGATGGTTCGATGTAGTCAACTGTTAGATCCACGTTGTTCCTAAAGTGGCGCTCTGTTTTGGTGCTGTCATGCAGTAGACATTTCATTCGACCGAAGTTTCGTTACTGGACGCTTTCTCTTCGAGCCTTTCGGGATGAAGTATGTTTCCATGCGGCGCCGAATCATCTTCCTCGCTGTCTGTGGCGCTGCCTTCATATTTGTCGAGGCAAATCTAAAACAAAAGGATAAAGGTCAGTCGCATTGCTTGGGCATCTTGTCAAGAACCACTTGAAATCTTAAACGACAGCGAAACGAAGAGAAAAAAAAATGCAAGACCAGCGCTGATCATCAACCGACCGTTCGTTGGAAACAGTAACACGCATACATATGGGCAAATTGTTTACAACTGCTCCTGCACAGACGTCCGGTACACTCAAGTAATCGTATACAACAGTTGCACGAGCATGCGGTTTCATATTGCGAGTATTCAAGGTACATTAGCTTAATGCTATGAATAGAGGTGGAGGCTTGGCTGATGCCTCCTGCTCCCAAATTGTCAACATTACACGTTTATAATATTTCTCGGAGATGTGAACTCTTGCTTTTATAAAGAATGTTGATATCGTCAAAACTCGGGGCACGCACGCATTGACGACAGCGCATTGACAAATGTGAAGTAGGCGTTTCTTCTAAAGAATGCAAGCATTCTTCCAGTACGCAAAGTAACATTTTCGTTCTTGGTAACACGACTCATCAACCTCGCCCAAGTGTGCCTCCTTCCACATTACTCGCTTCAGAGACCTGGTGGCGAGATTATGCACTTAAAGAGTATTAAATTGGTACGGTACCTCAAAGTTAACGTTACGCCGTAACTTTCCAGCCCCAAACAAGCGCCGAGTACAGACGAATGGTGCATATACACGTTGAAATATCAACATACAAGGACGCTAAAGAGCGAAACAATTTTTCTTGTATTACCATGACACGACTGTTTGTAAGATAGAAAACTCGTGGAAAGAAAATGTCGGTGATGACGTCAGCGTGAGATTATCGCACCAAACACAATGACGTCGAAGATTTTGAAGGCGTCTGCTCTGCCTTGCGTAGCTTTTAATTGATAAAAAATGAAGTATATACGTTGTCAATTGTGGGTGCCATAAACTTATCATACAAAGTTTCAGAAAATTTAATCGAGCAATTGTGGCGAAAATACATACGAAAAAAATTATTTTGAAATTTTCGGCGTTACGTACAAAAATTGTGAAGCCCAATTTAAAGACAGAACTTCAGGCTTGATTCAAGTTCTGCGATACTACTGAACATATACTAGTGAAACATGCGGCATTAGCAATCTGAGAGTGCAGTTAGTGAACTTGAAACAAGGCACTGTTAATCTCAACCAAGTCAATGCCACGGAAGCAAACAACCTCTGGTTGCACCACACATGATTTATGAGATGAAATAGATGCGGCTATTGCAGACGGTTACAACAACAAAAAAAAAAATTAACTCTGCCCACAAAACCACGCCGCGCCTGTCCCTCATCTGCGGAAGACAGTCGTGCCTGCTCGTTTTTCGCTTGAAGTGCTCTTCGTCGGCTGATGTAAACTGTACTCATAATGTAAGTTCGACGTTCGTAGTTGCTATTCAAAGCATTACGCTTGGCTAAGCATAAACGTCAGTATATCGGGTGGAATGCATACATACATACATACATACATACATACATACATACATACATACATACATACATACATACATACATACATACATACATACATACATACATACATACATACATACATACATACATACATACATACATACATACATACATACATATTGCTGCCATCTTACCAAAGGTACCT
>NC_134706.1:15051006-15058506 GCF_043290135.1 Rhipicephalus microplus
GTTTTTTGTGGAACGAAAGTAGATCCCTCTTGATCTACGTGACAAAGTTTGAAATGGTAATCCTAAAAGGTTAAGGTATTGAAGTGTAACTGCTGAACATTTGCCGATTTTTTTGTTTCGTGACAAAGCAACTTGACGCCACGCGAAGCCAACCGGAGCCGAAAGTACGGAATTTAGACAAATATTTGTACTACCCATCGTTCCCATGCTCGCTGAAGCAGCGTCCCGTTGCATTACCCACAGACACAAGCGCCAGAGTTCCCTCGAAAGAGCGTGTCTTTCGCCATCCGCTTGTGCGCGACAGGTGTCCCGCCATGCTCGGTGCGGCTTTGTGCAGAAAGCGCGTTAATAGGTCCTAAGCACAGTGTATACCCGCACACGTCTTAAAACGTCTGTGCGTTTTCACCTTGACTTGATGAGTTACCGCCCGGAACACAGTTACCGGCCATCCTGCTCATTACGTCCCTCTGAAGTGTGCGTTCATCGGAGTGGTCTTGCGTACATCCTCCTTTGAGGAGGAAATGCCGAATGTTGCTCCAATGTGAAATAAAAAAGAAAAACAAACAGTGCTCCCTTCGTTTAGTGTGATTTCCTACGCGGCCTGGGCATCGCTAAGCAAAAGAACAAGCTGCCACGAAGCAGTTTATTCCACTGCTTATTGGCTTGGTGACGCGCGGAAAGCGATAAATGGAGATGCCTGGTCAGGTAACATGATGAGGAGGAAGATGCGGCCACTGACCGAGCTCTTGGGTGGAAACAGAGACGTTTCGAGACCCGTACGGGCTCGTTGATTATCGCTGACCAAGTGAAGGCTAAAACACGGAAGCGTCGCGGGACCCCTACGGGGTTCTCGATCATCACTGACCGAGTCGAGGGGAGAACACAAATAGGTTTCGGGGCCATTACGGGTTTTAGATGCGGAGCATCTCTTGCTCGGGTCTATGTCCCGCGGTGTCGGCGTCCGTACTCGCACTGCGCATGCGCAACTCTCCTCCTTCCTTCTCTCCAACAGCTGCGCGTTACTCTACTACCTGCTTGCGCGTCTCCTGCGTTCTCCCTTCTGCTCTCGAAGCGTGTGTGCTACTTTCCTCCTCTAGTCTCCTCTCCTTCAAGTGAGAATATAAAGCGAGTGCGCACGCGCGCCCTCTCCCTCTCCTACGTTCTGCCCCTCTCGCCTAGCAACGTGGACGGAGGCAGTGTCTGCTAGTCTACGCTTGCTCACTCCCCCCTTCCCCCCCTGGTGCTCCCGAACCGTTCCCTTTTGTGGAGGAAGATGTAAGTTTTAACTATTTATTTATTTATTGGATCATAGTTCAAACCTAAGTCACCGGCTCAGAACAGGAGAGGGGTACCTGCATGGGAAGTTTAGCATGAACAGGCTCATCCAAAATTTACACATCCACAAAGAGTTATTACAAACGATTGCCCGTACGAGCAGCACCACAATGAAACGTTCATGGGTAAAATTACAAGCAGCACACAACTATAAACAAGTAATGCTGAAATTCCTCGATCATCACTGACCATATCAAAGTGAAACCACTGAGACATTCCGGGATTCTCGCTGGTTTTTCGATCACACTGTGTGATCAAGAGACGCGCGAGGTTCCCAAACCATCTCAGTGGCTTGGTCAGTTATGACTGGTGATGTCGTACTCGTCCCGAAACGTCCATGCTTTCTGCTTGACTAGTTCGGGGATTGTTCAGGGACAATGTTTGCTTTCTCGTGGAGATATATACTTGCCGAGTTGTCGCCTTTGCAAATTCTGATGGTATGCCTCTCCGAAAGCTCGCGCATGACGCAACCCATGAGTTGATCGTGATTCCCTTCGTTAAGGTACTGCAAAAGCAACATGTTTCATATGTCAAAGTGAGTAGACAGGGGTAGTAAACGAGCAAGGCAGGATTGTGGTACCATACCTCGTTCTTGAAGTAGTTACTTTCTATTCCACTCATTACCTCTAGGCATTGCCTGATGTCAGCTTGAACTGAAATAAAGGACGATGGTCTTCGGTCAAGAAGTTCAGAAGTCGTTAGATACATTTTGTAAGTTCGAAATCTACTTAACAATCAAATTGGTCGCGTATCTGCGTGCTTTGCGGCAAATATCGTGCAAAGACGGCATTAGTCGAAAGACGACATCTGCTGGCCGTACTACACAAGTCCTGGTCTTATCCACGTGAGATATGGCACGACATAAGAAATGAACGCCATCTGGCGGTGGTGTGAGGAAACATGAGCTTGTGTAGAGCCTAGGACCACTGCCAGGTGGCAGCACCATGTCATCGCCAGAGAATTTTTTCATGCGCATCTTTGTATTTTCGTCATGCATAGCGTCGCATTTTTCAGCGCAGCCTAAGGAACACTGGTGCCTTTAAAATTACATATCTACGTGTTTTCTAATAAAGGAACACACCACCTAATCCTTACGTACTGGTCTTGAACCTCAGGTATGCGTAATAATTTCTTTTTGCATCAACAGTGCGCACAAGTACATACGAATGCGTCGACAAATTCAAGATGGCTGGCTGTTCAGCAAGTGCTTCGATTTAGCCGAGTGGCTGAATCGTGTGACGGACAGACAGAAATACAGGCCAATACTTTTGCATTAAAATATCGCAATAAAGGCCATGGTCTTTAATAACTCTGTGGACGCGTGTTTTGCTCGTAGCTTCGCTGGCAAGGAGCAGGAATAAGAGTGTGACTTGCCTAGAAATTACGCTAGCGGCAACGACAGCGACCGAGGAAAACACTTTGGATACAAATATATAGAAATTACGACTCAATCAGGGAATAACAGCCGAAAAAATGATCACTTATGAAATTGTAGCGCTTAACAACTGCATAAAAAATTGCCATAAAACTGCATAAAAAGTTGCCATAAAAAATTATTCGCCTCTTTCACGTCAGTACGTATGAATTCCAAATTAGAGCGCCGTGAAAGTTTATGAGATTTGGACCATGAGCATTTCAGGCAATCGATGATTTCATGCGAGATGCGAATAACTGCTTGACCTGTAGGGCACCGACGTTAAAGGGTTACTGGCCCGGAAATCTGTTATACCTGCGGAGCAGTTTAAGGGACTACCCTCTCTTCATCGCAGTGACGTCACGTTTCGTACTCGCAAGCCGAGCAGGCGCTGCGTGTTTGCAGCGGCATGCGCCTGCCTGTGAACGTCAGCGCCGCCAATGCGCTAATTCGTAAGCCCGTTCCAGCGAAAGGATAGCACAAGGCCAGCGTTGGGGGTTAGACAATTGTACTTCTCTTGTGGCTCATGCCCACTATGGAGGATTGGCCGAGAATTGAGTGGTCCTGTAAAATGTTCTCGAAGTAAAGTCTGTTATAGAATAAAAAACACATTACAAGTTCTATACGAAATTTTGATGTTCACACAGTTCTACAAAAGAGAGAAGCGGAGATGAGGCACCAGCGCCGCTTGGACGCACAGCACTCGGACCAGAAAACAGTAGAAGGGGGACCATGGAACAAGAAAGAGGTAATCGCAAAACAAATTGGACAACCTCGAGAAAAAAAAACACCTAAGGATGGACGATATCATATATGTGCAGAATTAAAAACAAATTAGGCAGCTTGAACTAGTAAAGCGAAGTTTGAAAGATGTTAGTAGCTGGGCTGCTTTCTTTGTATATTTGTTGCTTGTAAACTCTGGCACGCACACACTTGGAGGGGGGGGGGAGATCAGGCAAGAAAACGTGTAGTAGCCTATGTATGAGAACTATGCAAGAATCGTTATTTTATTACAAAAATGTACAAAAAACAAGAAATCTCAAGTTATCTTTTAAAAATAAATAAAATAACAATAATAAAGTAAGAATGAATAAACAGGAAATGAGTGATAATACCATATCGAAAAACTGCAATTTTTAGCTAACAAACACTTGAGTGATACCTAACCAAATGTGCCTGTCTACTGATTATCCTTGAGATCATGCTCCTGAATTCCGCTAGGTGGCGCGACAGTATCAACATTGCGAATATAGTCGCGTGTTCGTGCAAAATGTGACGTTTTCGTCGCTTCTAAGCGTTGCTCCGCCAGTTTTCGACGCACGGGCTGCCATATATTTTTTTTACTACTTCGTCACCACAACTTGCCATACTACCATGTGAAATAACTAAAATTGACGCTACAGATATAGCTTGACGTCAGATTAGTGTCGATGTCAGTGGGTACCAAAGAAGAAAAGTTATTTTTTTTTTTTGCGACGAAGCTCCTTTTGGCGTAGCTTGTGCGTTGGTGGCGGGGGCGTGTGCCATAGCCGTGATGACGATGATGCTCACGGACAACGACTGACTTGTGCAGTATATGCGACGTCTCGATAATCTTTACGATCCACTTCGTGTGATTGTGAACAACCAACAACTACCAGGGGAACGTGCCCAGATCTCGTCTTTGCCAACTTCGTGCAGGCTAGGTTCCGTATCACAAAGCAGTAATTTTGAAGTTAAAACAAATCTCACAACTCAACATAACACTCAAACTATCACCAATAAACCTTGTTTGTAACTGTACACTGCTTTGTAACCCCTTTATATGCGTGCGTGGTTAATTTCACGGTGTATTTAGGGTAACACTGATCCCACTGCTTCGTCATTCCTTCCACTTCAGCATCATTGACTTTGTGCTTATGCCGTGTTTTTCATTTACTTGTAGGAGATAGCAAACTGGACGCAGTCAAGTTAACCTCCAAGCCTTTCTCGTACCCCATCATTCTCTCTTATGTACGTGTCACTATGCACGGGTTCCCCTGCTTCTTCTCTGGACCAAAATAACGTTCATTCATCATTATGACGCAATGCCAAAATAAAAATATCGGTATCTATCGTGCTTCACACTTATTCAGAGCAGTCACTGCACAACGGACATCTGTATGGTGGAGTACAGTCGAATTCGAAAATTAAGGCCCAACCGCATGCACGCAAATTTCGAGTGATGGCGACAGCGACAGACAAGCTCCGTCGCGTTCTCGATATATGCTCTACTCGCGTCGTGACGGCAGTGACCACATGGTGGCGCCAAAGTGCGATCGTTGCTATAGACTGAAAAACGATCGCTGGCATGTCCATAATTCGTGAATTTTCAAAGCAGGTCAATGACAAAATGCCATCTTTATTACTCTCTAGTGTGGCACAAGGAAGTCATAAAAGCGTCTCGCAACTTTTTTTTTCGCTATCTTTTGTTTAAATGCTACAGGGTGCCCAAAAGCGCAGGCTGCGACGGTTGTGATGCGCTTTCCATGACAATTGGACGTTGCAGCAAAGTTACCACCAATCACGCACGCTGCCACTGAAACATCAAAACAAACCATCGACAACAAGATATACGAGAAAACACTGCCGATGCCTAACTCACCACGTGAAATATGGCTGTAAAAATGTTTTCCGTCGAAGGTCCCCAAGAAAGATTATCGTCATTAAAGAAGCAATCTATACCTTGAAGTCCTTGAAGCACGCGCTGATAAGAAGCAGCGAGAGCAAATGGCAACCGAAGCGAGTATACCAGACGTGCAGCCATGTTGCCGCAAATATACACGCTCGCTTATGTGCGACAAGCGTTTGTTAAAGACGATCATCTTTTTTTGGGGACCTTCGACGCAAAAATTACGGTCTGTCTGTTTGTCCACCCTTAACGGTATTGGGCACTCTGAACGGCCTCAGCCGATGCCCCAAATGGCCGACCCCGTCCGCAGCGCCCAACATATGTTGCTCAAGATTCAGCGTTCATACATGTGCGATTGTGAATTAAAAAAGCAATTATTGCGCATATCTTAGGCACCATAACATTACGTACATATTCTGTGGGGACGTTTTTTTACTAGAAAAGGTATACATAATTAATTCTAAGGACCGTAGCGCTTATCACGCTGCGCTACCGATGCAACGCTTGCACAAAAAGGTGACTGCTTTCCAACGCTTTGCTAAGACGACACGGTGGTGCCACCTACCCGTTGCCTTGCGTTCTACACCTTATCACTTCTGAGACGGGCGCGCACGCCCGTCTCAGAGTCACGCGCTTCGTTTTCCCAAGAAAACTGCCAGATAGCGCTCATGTCTCACGTGTGAGGTGACTTGATTCGCTCGTTCTCTTCTGCTGCATGCTCGAGGCACTCTAACGCAGTGCCTCCAGAATACCATTCACCCGTTTTCTCGCGCAGAGCATTAAATAAATGTTTTGCTCACTCTCTCCACACGCAAGACTATCGTCTTTGGACGACATTTGCAGATTAACATGCAGGTACGGGGCAAATTTTTTTCTTTTGGTTTTTGAGATGCGCGCGACGCGACGAGTGACGGTTGGGCCTTTGCGATAGCAAATCATGTCGCCGTTTCTCGAAGGTCACGTGCTTGTAGCTGGGCCTTTAGCTTGTTCACTCCTTCACCCTTTTAGCGGGAAAGTACTACTAGTACTAATTTGTTGCCAAAAATTTCGGTATTACCGTATTCAAGCGTATACCCTGTAATTCAGTCTCGCAAAATGTATATCAGTGAGTACGTAATAGGTACGTGATACTTACGTTTGTCACAGATCATGGGGTGATGGTAATGGCGATATATAATGTCGTTGATTGACCCCGCTTGCGCCGCATGGAGCACAAACCATGTTAGCAAGAAGGCCTTGAGCTGCAGTTTGTGTTTCATGTCTGTAACAATAAAAAGAAACGATGATCACGAGGTGGAGTTGAAATCATTAGCTTTAGCTCGGCCCCTCCGGGTATTGGTATATACAGGGTGTCCCACATAACTTGAACCAAGAATTTTGAAAATGAAAGACACTTCGGTGGCGAATTGAACCCAACGCGTACTACTCGCACTAGCCTGTAGATACTCAGGCAATTCTTGAATTCTCTCCATAATAATTAAATAATAATTCCTAATTACTTTTTATCATGGCCTTGAAACTTAATGTATGAACACTGAGATGTAGAGCACTTTCAGAAACCACCGACTAAATTGTCTCCCGTACGATACGTCTAGCGCCGTTATTTTTTTCCGCGTTGTAGAGGAAGCCTAAAGCAGAACTATAGCAGTGCGCTCTCGGTCCGTCACACGGCTTCTTTTCACGTTTCCCGGGCTTTATTTACATCGTGCAAAAAAAAAAAAAACAGCGCGAGACATACCGTACAGGAAACAGTTTAGTCGCTGTATTCTGAAAGTGCTCTATATCTCAGTCTTCATAATTTTGGTTTCCAGCCCATAATTTACAAAAAAAATAGGTAATTAGGAATTATAATTGTTCAGTATGGGGAGAAAGAAAAAAAATAGCCAGAGCACCTACAGGCTAGTGCGAGTAGTATGCGTTCGGTTCAATTCGCCACTGAAAGTGCCTTTCGTTTTCAAATTCGTGGCTCAAGTTGTGTGGGGCACACTGTATAGTTTCGCCACAGTGGAAAGCTCCGATAAGTCCAACCATTTGGTGTTTCCAACCGCTGGCCCTGCCGCGGTGGTCTGGCGGCTAAGGTACTCGGCTGCTGACCCGCAGG